>NW_006399768.1:8609321-8616744 GCF_000299155.1 Elephantulus edwardii | reverse complement strand
GGAAGTAGCTAAGAAAATATGCTGTCCCCTTTTCCTTATGAATCAGGGTGAAGTCTCTCTCAGGGAGGAGTGATAAGGAATGGCAAAGGACACACTGACAAAGGAGATTAATCAGAACTGGCTTTGACAAGCACTGTGGCAACTGGACAATTAAAACAGACTTTCAAGGAGGAAAAATAAAAGAGTAATGAACTTGGGAGGAGGGTAGAGAAAATAGTGCAACAACAAATGAATGGAACCGAAAATCTCTGTAAATGTTCATTAAAATTAATAAAATTTAAAAAAAGAAATCAAAATATAAATTGCATTGGGAAAATCTGCTGTCAGGGTCCTTTTTAGAGTACTGAACAGTAACGATGTTAGTCTGGAGACTAAGGTGTCCCTGATCCAGGACATGATCTTCACAATTACTTGCTATGAGTCAGAGAGCTAGATGATAACTAAGGATGGTAGAAGAAAGATCTTTTGTAAGTATAAAGTGTTGAATATGAGGAGATAGTTTATAAGTGAGAATTAGTTGTGGAAAGATTACTTTATTGAAAATGTAAGGAAACCTAGAAATTTACTCTGCAGCACATATTTTTTCAAAATAAAATGAAGGTAAAGTGAAGATTAGTCTTACACACACACACACACACACACACACACACACACACAGTGCCAGAGAATACTGGTGTCAGAGTTACACTGCTAACTCTAAGGCCTTGCCTCTCTGACAGTACACATCCACCAGTGCTCCCAAGGAAGAAATATGTGCAATATCCTCCAGCGTGATTTCATGAATGTCTTAGAAACACAACATAAGGGGAGCTACCAGTCAGTTCTGACTCAATGGAATGAATGATTATAGATTTAGGGATAGATAGATAGATAGATAGATAGATAGATAGATAGATAGATAGATAGATAGATGATAGATAGATAGACAGACAACTCTTACATATAAAATCCTATAATCATATCATATCATATCATTAATACATAATTCTTAACAGTATGTGTTGATATATAAGTACATAAAATATACATAAAAATATACAAATACATTTGTCCATAGTGTTAAGAATTAATCATAGTGTTGTTTATATTCCATAGAATTTTGGTACAATAGAGGGTAAAACTTGAAAGTAATTATGAATATTTTAGGAGAAATTGATGGCTTAGAATCTAATTAGGTAAAAAGAAAAAGCCACTTCACTAGAGTGAGGTCCAATTCATTGTGACCTTCTAGTTGGTTTCTGAGACTGAAAAAGGCCAAAATAGGTAAAATGCCCATCTTTCTTCTCAAGAGCCAGTAATGGAGTCGAACCAATGGAGGTGCTTGGCAGGGAGTTGGCAGCATAACTTATTGTGGTTGTGCTTCTAGAATTCCCTGGACAAAGGAGACAGATAATACATTTCTTAATGGTAGATAGTTAAGGTTACAGTTGTGCCAAAATTGGACAGGACAGAACTGAGAAAATTGGTTTTGGGATGAGTATTTGCTGGAGAAAAGTGCTGGGTTCTGTGGGTACTTTGGAAGGGAACTACTGAGCTGACTAAACTCTCACTGTTTTAACAGCTACCATTGAACCTTGAATATGTTCTCTTATGAGACAGGTATTCATGAAGTAAGTTTGCTTCAGGAAAAACTGAGTTTCAGGTTTTTAAGAAAATAAACTGCATTAGTTGATTCAACACAGAATCATGACTCAGTGACACTTATCCTAATAATAATAATGATAATTTTTGAGCTGATTCATACTTCTAGTATGTGAAATTAATAGTTATTCTGTGGGAGAAGTAAAGGCAAACTCTTTCTATGAGATTTACTGCCTCTGAAATCCTGTTAGAGGGTCAATTATGAGTCTGTTCTGAGTTGATGGCAAACCACAATAACAACATCATTGGATTAACAGCTCAAGAAACATAATATATTGCTCACCATAAAATACATGTTATGATTTTTGTACATCTAAATTCTAAAATAAAAGTCTATTAAGTTTAGACATTGATAGGTTGCAATTGTGTAACATGGAGTTGGACAGGACTCATAGCTGACCCTCCAGCAGGTTTTCAAAGGCTATAATTAGCACCAGAAGATTTTGCCCATCTTTCTCTCAAGAAGCAGTTGTAGATTTATATCACATGTGTTTAGGGTGTCAAAACTCTTGAAAGAGGGTTTTCTTCAGAATCCATTCATGAAGTCTATTCTTTTCTCTCTGCTACCATTTATGACAGTAGGTTTCCTTTCAGAAGATAATTGTTTTAATCTTTAATTGATAAATATAGCCTCTAACTTTACTAAATAATAATCTTATTATAATTCTTACATCTTCTCTAGTTTCAGTCTATTTTGAAAATCAAGATTGAAATTTTCCAAGAGTTGCTCCAGTAAACAATGGTAGTAATAAGATAGCATTAACTACCCTTAATGTGCTTAAATATGCAGCATAGAGTGACATTATGAACTGTTGTTCATAGGGTCACTATAAACTGTATTCAACTGGGCAAGATGTAACAACAACCACCACCTCTACCATTGATAGATGCAGGTTTGTGTAATGGTCTTCTATTAAATATTTTTTAAAAAATCTGCCTTGTTTTAAATCATAGAAATCAAACTGTTACTCATTCTTATATAATTTCTTTGCTTCATATGCATGGCCATGTAGAGAGTGCAGAGCTGAGGGATAATTTCCACTCTCAGTGACATCTCTCAGAGTGACAATATTTCCTCTTCAGATGTTTAATTACTGTCAGGACTCATAAGTCACAAAAGATACTGAGATATAAATATCTGCTTATGTAATAAAAGGGGATTCTCAAACATGGCGTACAAGCAAATGTACCCTTTGGTAAAGAGTTTATTTCTTTACACCAAAAAATATGTCAGTTATGAACATAGTATTTCCTTAAAGATCTCATATATGCACACACATTAACACTAATAAAGTTTGTATGAACTAATATTTCACTCAATTCTATTGAATTTATTTGTGATGCCATGCCTTTTTTTTATCTAGAACAATCAAGTTTACATGACAATGCTGAAATTTTCAAGTATCTGTTGTTCATTCTTTTATATTCTGGGCTATGATGATAATTCAAATGATGTAATAGATTCCAGTAGTGATAGGAAACATTCAATAACATTTTTTTCAGTGTATATAAGGCAAAACCAAGATTTAAAATGAAAACACTAATGGAAATTATAGTTACAAGGCACAAATAGTTCAATTGTATTTTGGCCCTCGAAACTGCTACTTCCTTTCCCCCAGTGCTAGCAATCAAGTTATCATTGCCTTCCTTGCATCCATGCAACACAAAATGTCTGGAGACACTGGCTTCCACTCTGTTTTTATTATATCTTGAAACATAACTTTCAGATATTAATTGAATCTGTTTCTTAAAATAGTCACCACCTAGCTCCTCTCTATGAGTTCAAATATAACGGCAAATTCATTTTCCATGACCTGTCAGCAGAATGGTAAATTTTGTGCAGACACGCCCCACCCCATCATGCCTTCTTTTATCTACTTTGCATATTAAATTGCTACTTTTGTCTCCAATGTTTCTGTCAATGTCCTTCTTTTTCCATAAAAGTTCATAATTGTAGATATTCAACAACTGTGATTAGCTTGTTCTCTTTTCCTATACATAATTTTGCTCAGGTATTTTAATTCCCTTAACATCTTTAAACCTCTAATCAGGTATAACCAGTAGCTAGATAGTTCCTAAATGATATTTTTTAAGCAAGCTTGTTGCTGCTGTTCTCCAATAGAGGAAACAGAATAGAGAAAAGTGATTTTTAGATTGGGTTAGTTTAGGTCATTTAAACTTAAAATTTGGCTGTCTAAATAAATCAGTTCAAGAACATTGTGTGAGAAGAAATCCAGATTTCTGAGGAGAGATATTTGTTAGTACAGAAAAGTGTCATAAACTGGATAAAATTGTTGAGGAAAAGTGCTTCATAAGAAAGAATAAATATTAGTGATAGATATTATAGTAAAAGATATAAAACTCTCACCATTATTTCCTTAAATTTTAAAGAATTTAAATATTGTAATAACTTAAAAAGTTTCAACAATCTACTTCCAAGTTAAAATTTTAAATTAATTCAGTATAACGTAATTTTTTATTGTTCTTATTTTTCTCTTTTGTTAAAGTGTATCATAGAAATGGAGCAAAAGTGTTGTACTTGATGAGTATCCTTTCCTATGGCTATATAATATTAAACATGACTTTTCACTGATGTTTTAAAAATATTTTAATATTTATTAGAGGCACATTTTATATATATATATATAACTTCAAGAGGAAAACTTAGGTTACATTCCCAGTTAAGGTACATTATTATCAACTGTGACAGTTCTGTCAGGGGAGGCTATCAGATATTCCAATACATCGTGTGACTGACACAGAATCAGACAGCATTTCTTTACTATGTGCAAGATGTTGTCATTAATTGGGAACAACTGGATAGCAGCAAACAATCACAGTGACATTTATTTGTCTTCTCTGTGTCTGGACATTTCCAGGACCATCTCCTGGTGAGATTTTGATCTATATTTCAACATTTTTTCCCTCTACATGTTTTCATAGATACTCACTGATTCAATAGATAAGGGCAGTAGAAAAAAAAATAGTAGAGAGTAGGATCTCAGGTAGTCAAACAGAAGCCTTCAATCAACATCAGAATGGTTTAGTTTCAATCTTAAAAAGAAATACAAGAGAAGCCATGTTGATCAGAATAAATCCTTTATTAAGAACAAAACAGAGTGTAATGTAGTTCCAGGTAAGAAGCTAAGTGTCAGTGATTACCTGGGTAATAATGTCAGCCCAGGGAGTCTTTGCTCTAAAAGCCTATAAACTCTTCACAGTGAGAACATTAAAATTCACTTAAAACTCTTTTATGTTTTCAGATCCTGCTCTAGAGATTATTTTTTCTCCTAATCATTAGTGATGTGTTTGACTTTAAAGTCAGTTAATGAATAGTTTTGAGTGGGGAAAGTGTGGAGAAAAAGAAAGAGGAATCTTGTTAGTACATTATGTAGTAAGATCAGTACCCAATTGACAATTCTGAGCAATAACAGATTTCTTCACTGCAGGATCTGTGCTACCTAAGCATAAGAAACTCACAAATTTTATGGTTAATTCCCTTCCCTCCGTCAAATCTTTGGTCTGAAGACATCTTTCTAATTAGGAACATATGCTATTGATTACTGCAATGCACTTTCATACTTTGCAAATTATAATCCAAACTCTAGCCAGCTGTAATATTTTCTTTTTTTATTGCTGTTTTCATATTGTAAAGATGAGAACATCTACTGATATCGATAGATAGATGATAGATAGATAGATAGATAGATAGATAGATAGAATGAATTGCTTTCACTATACTGTACTAGGTGCTCTAATGGCCTAGTGGTAAGACACTATGTTGCCATCCTATGCAGTAGTTTGAACCTACCAGCTGTTCCACCAGAGAAAGGTGGATAATTTCCTTCCGTGCTATTAATTACTGCTTCTGAAAACCTGCTGTATGAGCTATGGGTCAGTTCTGACACGATGATACACAACAATTACCTTTTATTGTGTAAGATGTTGCCATCAATTGTTTTAAACTGCATTTCACCATTTTTCCTCTGCATGTTTTCATAAAGACTCTGATCCAGTAGACTAGGGCAGTACCAAATGTTGTTATGTGCTGGGGTGTTGAGTATAACTTATAGTGACCCTATGAATAATAACTTTGAACCTTGCCCCATCCTAAGCCCACCTTACCTTCTCTGATAAACTTTTTCAGCACTTTTCTCTGAGAACCCATTGCCACAATCACTATATCAAACCATTCATCCAGGGTCTTCCTCTTCTGTATTGACCTTCTACCCTTCGAAGTATGATGTCCTTCTTCAAGGACTGGTCCCTCCTGGAAACATGCCCCAAATATGTGATGATGAGCTACAAAATCCTTGCCTCCACGGAGCAATCTGGTCACACCCTCTACAGGTCAGACCTGTTTGTTCTCTTGACAGTTCATGGTATGTTTAATATTCTTCTCCAGCACCATAACTCAAAGGCATCAATTCTTTTTATTCATCCTAATTCATTGTCTAGCTCTCAGATGCATAGTCAATAATTGAGAAAACCATGGCCTAGTCTTTAAATTGACATGATTACTTTTATTACCTGATGAAAGAAGTGAATTAATAAACTTTCAGAATGTCCAGTACATTCTAAGAAGCTTAATTGAAATATAGTAAACCTTTGTTACAAAGCCCTGAGTAAAGTACTTTTTAAATAATTTCTGAGATTACCTAGAAGGGGGAAAAACACAATTTACCCTTGATCTTATTCATGTTAGTCTCAGGTCTGCCAGAGTAGAGCTAATGCTTCACAGAACTGGAAGTCATGGAGTTTTTGGAAGTTGACGGTTAAGATTTTTTTCTAGAATTCTGCTGAGTGGGCTTGAATTTCCAATCTTTTAGAGAGCAGCTTAGTGTATAAACTATGAGATAATCTAGTGGTATAACAATGCATCAAAAAACTATTTTTAAATATTTTATTGGGATAATAGTGATATATATTATCACTACTAAAAGAGAAATTACCATTTAAAATACATCCTGATATTTTAATATCTGAAATAACATATCTGGGATTTGCTTCAGAATAATTATGTAAGAAAAAAAATGAGAACAGAGATGATATAAGAATGGCTATTCTAAGAAGTTGTGCTGCAATTCCAAAGATACAGGGCTCAAATCCACCAGATGTTGTACTGGACAAGGAGGTCCAATCTCCTCCCGTGTCAGTCAGATCTGATACTATCACATGCAAGCAAGATTATACAGAAAATTATCCAAAAACGACTGGGGCAACATGTCAACAAAGAACTGCCAGATGTGCAGGCTAGATTTAGAAGAGGTTGTGCTACAGAAATATATATTTTAGCTAATGTTAGATGGTTTTCAGAGGCCTGCTATTTCAGAAGTGGATGGCCAATCCTTCTTCCTAGTCTGTCTTAATGTGAATGTTCAGATTTAGAGAAGTATCAGACAGACCAGCAAGTTAAAGGTATATGCCTTATTGTGGAGTTAAACATTAGTGTCAGTGTTGTCCCTGCATTTGGCATATGAGTCTTTACCCACTTATTTCCCAGGTCCACCATCCAACAGGATACCCATCCACTTCTACCCACTCCCTTCACATCTATCTCCCATTGACCAGCCCTTGATCTAATAGCTTACATATGAAGCTTCCTTGGGTTCTGTGATTCCAAACACATCAGCTTCTCATAGTTCCTTCTGCTGGGACCAAGTCTCTGAAGTTTAGTGGTAATGTTTCCCGAGCAAAGGTGATGCATCCTGTAGAACTGGTGTGTAGATATGTTTTTCTTGGCCCTCCAGCCTGCGGCCCTCGGGCCAGAATGAATGCCGCG
>NW_006399768.1:8607413-8609221 GCF_000299155.1 Elephantulus edwardii | reverse complement strand
GCAGTCCTTGACCCTCTGCAGTAAGTGCATGAGGTCCTCCTCAGTTTCAGCGAGCAGGGTTGTGTCATCTGCATAACGCAGATTGGTTACCTATGTAACCAATATAGGTTACCTTTGTAACCCTATGTACATAGTGATACTATCTAAAATAACTTTGAACTCTGCCCTATTCTGAGCCAATTTCACTATATTTGACACATCAAACCCATTAGTCCAGTTGCGGAGTCAATCTTTCTCCACCCCTCCAAGCATCCACCACGCCCTTGTCTAAGAACTCCTCACTTCTGGCAGCATACGCAAAGTATGTGAGATGGAGCTTCAACCAAGGAGCATCCTGGTCACACTCTCTGAGACATACCTGTTTGTTCTCTTAATAGTCCATTCTATGTTCAATACTCTTCTCCAGCACCATAACTCATAGACATCAATTCTTCTATCATCCTTAGTCATTGTCAAGTTTTCTGATGTCTAGCAATAATTGAGAAGACTGTGTGTTGGATTAGGCAAAAGTTAGTCTCTAAGCTGCCGTATGCAGATGACACAACCTTGCTTGCTGAAACTGAAGAGGACATGAGGCATTTGCTGCAGAATGTGAAGGACTGTAGTCATCAGTATGGACCGAATTGCAATATCAAGAAAACAAAGATTCTCACCACTGGGACAGTTGATAGCTTCATGATGGGCAGAGACGAGATTATTGATAACTTCAGCTTGCTTGGTTCCACAATTGGCACCATTAACACCAGCAGTCAGAATATCAAGACAAATTACAGTGGGAAAGTCGGCTGTCATGGATCCCTCTAGAGTACTGAAAAGCAATGATGTCAGTTTAAAGACTTATTGTTTTGTGCTATCAAATTGTCTGCAACTCATAGTGACCCTGTGTATATCAGCTCTGAAAGCTGCTCTATCCTGAACCAATCTCATCATCTCTGAAAAGCCTAATCCCATTGCTCCAGTCACTGAGTTAATCCATCTCATTCTGAATCTTCCTCTCCTGTTCTCTCCTTCCATCCTTCCAAGCATGAGGTTTCTCTCCAAGGATTGGTCTGGGCCCTCCTGGCCAAGTGCCTAAATTATGTGAGAGGCAGCCTCAAAATTCTTGCCTCCAGGGAGCAAACTTGTTTCACTCTATCCGTGACAGACTCATTTGTGGATCACAACAAATTGTGGCTAACCTTGAGAAGAATGGAAATCTCAGAAAACTTAATTGTGCTCATTCAAATCCTATGCTTGGACCAGAAAGTAGTAGTCAGAACTGATCAAGGAAACATTGAATGCATGGTTCAGGATCAGGAAAGGTGAGCATCAAGGATGCATCCTATCTCCATACCTTTTCAATCTATATGCAGAACAGATAGATCATTCAGGAAGCTGGGGTTTATGAGGAGGAATGTCACATCAGGACTCAAGGAAGACTCATCAACCAACTGCATTGTACAGATAACAAAATCTTGCCTGGTGAAACTGAAGAGAACATGAGGAATTTGTTGCAGAAGCTCCTGATTAAAATGCAAAATCAAGGAAAAAAAAAGATTTTCACCTATGGAACTATTGGCAGCTTCATGATGGATGAGGAGAGATTGAGAATGCTGATTTGCGCAGCTTGCTTCATTCCACAATCAAAAATCTTTGCACCAGCAGTCAAGAAATCTAAATGTTAAAACAACTATGGGATATCATCTCACCCCAGTCAAAATAGCAAAATTTGACAGAACAGCAAGCAACAAATGCTGGCGAGGTTGTGGAGAAACTGGAACCCTTATTCACTGTTGGTGGGAGTGTAAAATGGTGCAACCACTGTGGAA
>NW_006399768.1:8599920-8606331 GCF_000299155.1 Elephantulus edwardii | reverse complement strand
AGCAATGACTTCAGTCTAGAGACTAAGGTGTGTAATATAATGAAAAATCAACATCCCTGGCTTTGAAACTGAGTATTCCTACTTATTCAGTCATGCCATGTTTTGTGCCATCATCATCATCTCTGAAATATTTGGATCCATTGCAATAATCACTGTGTCAACTCATCTCAGAGAGGATCTTCCTCTCTTTAACTTTTCCAAGTGTAATGTCCGTCTCCAAGCAATTGATGTTCCCAATAGCATGCTAACAACTTTATCATTTGCTTCCAAAGAGCACTCAAGCTACAATCTTTCTACAATATACCTGTTTGTTCTTTCGGCAGTCCATGGACTATTCAATATTCAATAGTCTATATTCTCCAATACCTGTATGCATAATAGATCATCCGTTAGGCTGGACTCTATGAAGAGAAATGTGGTATCAGGATTGGTGGACCTGAAGCGCTTGCTGCTGAGGGTCAGGGACTGTGGCCTTCAATATGGATTGAGGCTCAATGTCAAGAAGACAAAGATCCTCACCACTGGACCAATTGGCAGCATCAGAATGGATGCTGAAGAGATTGAGATTGTTCACAGCTTTAATTTGCTTGGCTCCACAAGCAACACTCTTGGCACCAACAGCCAGGAAATTTAAAGATGTATTGCAATGGGAAAGTTAGGGACCTCTCTAAAGTACTCAAGAGCAACAGTGTGTCTCTGGAGACAAAGGTGTGTCTTGTACAGACCATGGTCTTTGCAATCACTTGTTATGCATCAGAGAGCTGGACAATGACCATGGAGGATAGAAGGAGAGTTGATGCTTTTGAGCTTTGGTGTTGGAGAAGAGTGCTGAAGGTGCCATGGACTGCTAAGACAACAGATTCATCCTGGAGAGGGTTAAATCTAGATGTTCCTTGAAGGTAAGGATTCTGAGGCTTTGTCTGACATACTTTGGTCATGTTGTAAGGAGAGACTGACTGGTTCTTGAAGAGGGACATCATGCTTGGGAGGGTAGAGGGCAGGCACAGGAGGGGAAGGCCCTCTGGGAGATGAATTGATTTGGTGACTGGGGCAATTGGGATGAGTGTGTTGGAGGCAATGAGATTGGCACAGGACAGAGCAGAGTTTAGAGCTGTTGTACACAGGGTCGCTATGAGTCGCAACATCAACATATCAACAATATATCAACATATTAACAACAACATATTCTCCTATAACATTATTCAAAGACAATTCTGCTTCTGTCATGCTTATTCATTGTCCAACTCTCAGATGAATAGGAAGTGGATGAAAAGACCATGGCCTCAAGTCACTGTTGCTCAGTAAGTTAGAGAGGGCCTTGACCTCAGACTTTCCCAGTCCCATACATTTCCTAATCTCCTGACCAAGTGGATCCAAGTAAGATGAAGCCATTAACAGTCTCAATCTTTCCTCCATCAATGACGATATTATCTATTGGTCCACTTGTGAGAATTTTCATTTCTTGATATGGAGATATAACAAATATTGGAGATTGTAGTCTTTGATCTTTGGTAACAAATGCTTCAAATCCTCCTCATTTTTGGCAAGCAAGTGTTGTCCATGTGTATGTTGTTGTTGTTAGGTGCTGTCGAGTCATAGACGACTCATAGAGACCCTACGAATGAAAGGCCTGAGCACTGTTCACACATAGAGTTTCCGAAGGCAAGCCATTATGGAAGTGGATGCCGTTCCTGCTTCCAGGCTTGTTTTAGTTGGGAAGCTCCAGCAAACACTGTCTACCATGGGTAACCATTACCACGTTTGGCACATCAGTGTCCCAGTGTTCAACATCACAGCACCCATGAGTTACCTCTGTACAGCAATGCACAGACCAGTGCTATAACACCTAGAAGAATGTTCGACAGGAAAACAATTTGAACTCAGCCTGAGGGCCACAGATTAAAATCACCCACCTTGGGCTTGGTAGCTTAACTTTCTGTCCACTAGGCCAACGTATATGTTGGTCATGTGTATAGTCACTGTTTATGTTTCTTATAAAATATATTTGTAATGAATAGATCATTGATTGCACAGAATTTTATTATTCTGTCTCCAACCTCATTCCTGTCACCAAGCCCATGTTTTCCGACTACTGATTCTTCTTCACTATTCCCAACTTTTGCATTCCAGCCACTCATTATTAACAAAGTATCTTGGTTGCATATTTGATTGATTTCTGACTGTGGAAGTTCCTTGAAATAATTGATGTCCTCCTCTTTGGCTCTGGTTGTTAGTGCATATACTTGAATGATAGTGGTATTAACAGGTATTTCTTGCTTGTGTATGTATATTATCATGTCAATCACAATATTGTATTTCAAGATGGGTCTAGAAATGGTCTTTTAATTTTGACAACGACTCCATTTTCCCTCATCGTTTCGTCTCCATTGTAGTAAATAATATGATTTAAAATTTTCCATGCCAATCATTCCATTTCACCAATGCCTAGTATGTCAATATTTATGAGTTTCAATTCTTTAACAATCTCCAACTTTCCTACATTCATACTTCTCACATTCCACGTTCCAATCAGTAGTGCTTCTTTGCAAATGTTCCTTTTCCTTTGTGATTTCCAGTGAGAAGGGTCTGCCTCTGGTGCCATATCTGACAGTCTACTCCAAATGTGCTCTATTGTACATAATCTTACATAGATAAATAGCGACAAATACACTCATGTTAATTATTGTATGCTTTCAGCAAGTAACCAAATGCTTAGCAATTTAAACAGCAAAAGCAGGTCTACTGGAAGAAGACCTAGAAATCTGCTTTGGTAAAGATTATAGGAAAAGTCAGAGGGCAATTCTAAAGCGTCACATGTAGTCCTTATGAGTTAGAATTGACTTAACACCCAAAACCAATATGTTGATGAAAAGATGTAACTTTAACATAAATAAATCTTGACTTGAATTAATATCCTACCTTCCACATGTTCTGCTGTGTGCGGAAATATTTATATTCATTGTTAACTGTGTATTCTGAGAGTAGAAAGTTGTAAATTTGTAATAAGTGAGAATGTACTACAATTTATTTTCCAGTTTACAGAAGGGGAAGTTCTATTCCTAACAACTCCTTGGCAATACAAGGAACTATTGAAAAGAACCATGCAAAATTCATTCAAAATATTAAACTCCAAAATGTGTGGTTATGTCATGATTTTCAGGAATATCAGTGAACAAGTAGATGAAAGTTCTTTTGGAGAAGGCATGCTAATTTTTCCATTTTAGTGGCACTATTGTACAATATCCTAAATAGTTCAAAAAGCAGACTCAACAGCTGCTGTGGAAATGAGATTATTGAAAACAGGCGGAGGGAGTACATTTATGCCTAGGGTCAGGACATGAATATTGCTTTTTAAGTAGTGCTTGGAGAGAGGAATTTGCATTTTGTTAGAAAAGAGGTGAAAAATTGGGTGAAATCTAATAAGGACAGTGCATATGAGATTTCAAATGATTACAAAATTGTCTCATTTGCAAAACTCCACGAGTGCTCATTTGCAATTCATACCATGACTGGAGATGAAAACAAGCCTTACTATTATCTTCAAGCAAATTAGGCCACAAATGATAAACTATAATAAAAACGAACCAGCAGAACGAGGTGAGTAAAAAAAATACAAGGTGAGTAAAAGCTGTTCCATACAGCATGTATTGAATATGTGGATTTGAAAAAGGGTTAACAGAATTAACAAAGTAAATAAGTGGATAAATTAGTAAATAAAATCTATTCAGACAAATTCAGTTAAATATGAATGTCAGATGTAATCAATACTTTTTTTTGTGTAAACATGCGTGTGCCGAATATTGCACATACTCTAGAAACTTTATTAACTTAAAACTTAAATGTGTTGTAGATATTTCATGTTATCTGGAAGCCCCAATAATTTTTAGGTTTTATCCAGCAAACTCTGATTTGCAGGAGCACCTAGCATAAAATAGAATGTACCCTTGCATGACCTTGTGCCATTCTAAAAATCTTCACTGTATAAGCCCATTGTTTTAACCTCTGTATCAGCCTATCTCCTTGAGGGTCTTTCTCTTGTTTTCTGATCCTCTACTTTACCAAGAATGATGTTCTTTTGTAGAAATGGATTCTACCTCAAACCATATGAGAAAAAGTGCCACAATCTTTGTCTTTATTTCCAGACTCCTTAAAAAAAAGTGTTCTTTAGGCAGTCTATGGGTATATTAAATACATTTTCATCAGTGTAGCAAGTAATATATATATTAATTTTCCTTCAGTATTCCTTGTTCATTGTCCAACTTTCACAGTCAAATGAAGCAATTGTAAATACCTTGGCTTGGGCCAGGCACACCTTAGTCTTTAAAGGTGGCATTTTTACTCTTTAGCACTTTAAATAGATCCTTAACAACAGGTTTAGTTAATGCAATATGCCTTTTGATTTACTTAACTACTGTATCGATGAGTGTGTGTACTGTCAAATTGGATCTGACTGGAACAGGAGGAGATTGTCCCTCCTTCTCCAGCAGAGCATCTGGTGGATTCGAACCATGCACCTCTGGGATTGCAGTGCAGCTTCTTGCCACGAGGCCACCAGAGCTCGTTTAAACTGTTTTTTGTCAAACTTTCTTCAAAGTGGTATAGCACGGGCCTGCCCATTTGCTGTACAGTGGTAACTTGTGGTTGCTGTGATAATAAACAATGTGACACTGATGTGCCAAATGTGATAATGGTTACCCATGGTGGAGTGTTTGGTGGAGCTTCCTGATTAAAACAAGCTTGGAAACAGGAGTGGCACCCACTTCCTAAATGGCTTGCCTCTATGAAACATGGAGAAATAACCAAAGTTATACAAGTATTCAGGATTGCTATGAGTTGTCTACGACTCGGCAGCACTTAACAACAACAACAAAAACAACAACATCCATGAGTGTTGATCAAAGAATAATTAAATCATTAACAAATTTAGTCTTTTCTCCATCTATCATGATGTTGCCTTTTGGTCCAGAAGTGAGGACTTTTGCAATCTCATTTGGAAAGTGATATTCACTAAAGACTAGGTAAACTGGAATTAATCTCCCTACATATAAGGCTCACACCACTGTATCAGGTGCCCTCAGCATTTTCAGTTGGTTTTCAATTGCTGTCATAACATACAACAATACATTTAATGTCGTGTAATACATACATTCATCATTTTACTGACCTATAGATGATAAATTCAACATATCTTAATGGGTTAAAATAAAGGTAATGGTAAATCTATATGCCTTCTGAAAATTCTAGCAAAAAATCCATTTCATTTCCTTGCTTGAGAAAAACTAGACAGATGTTAGAAGCTGCATTCTTTGTTTCACAGCTGCCTCCTCTGCCTTTTAAATCACCACTAATGATTTGAGCACTTCTCACATTGCATCAATCAGATCTTCTACCATAGTCTCATTTTCCTCTGAATTTTTCTCTCTTCCTCTAAATGCTCTTTTTTATATTGCCACCTCACTCCCTATCACCACAGGTATTCATTGGCTGAAACTCCTTCCATATTATTAGAGCAGACTCAATTTTGTGGAAGTGCTTCTTACTTAGAAATCTCTGGTGGTGTTGTTGGTAAGGGATTACATTGCCCACTGAAAAGTAGATAGTTTGAATCTATCAGATGCTTTGAGGAAGAAAAATGGACCATACCTTCCTATGTGATTTATAACCTCTGAAAACAAACTGGAGGGTCTTCTAGGAGTTGGTAGTAAGTGAATGAGCGAGCTCTTCACTACTTGTATTTGGGGTGCCTTTTAACCGAAGTGACTTGTTTAGACAATATTTCTCTGACAAATCAGACAATGTACATCTACTGTTGTACTGTCATAGCTTGTATGTCGCTGTGATGCTGGAAGTTATGTCACTAGTATTTTAAAAATTAGCAGTCATCCAACTAGATAGGTTTCAGCAGAGTTTTCAGAACAAAACAGATTAGGCAGCAGGACTGGCCATTCTCTTCTTAAATTATGTTTCAACAAAAGCATTCATAGGGAATATTCCTGCTTTGGTTTTGATAGTCTTTGAGTAGAGCACGACTTATAGCCAGCCTATGAATAAAAGGCCTGAAGTCTCTCTCAAAGTTCATAGAGTCTCCAGGGGTATATTTTAATAGGATGGAAATAAAGCAGGTAAATTTTGCCTAAGCAATTAAATACTATACCCTAACAATAAACTATCAGACAAAGGTTTTAGTGGAGACAGCCTATATACAGAACACATTATCCGGGTGGCTGGGCTCTATGAGGAGAAATGTGGGGTCAAGGTTGGTGGACGATTATCCACAACCTGCGTTATGCAGATGGCACAACCCTGCTTGCTGAAACTGAAGAGGACCTGAAGGGCCTGCTGCAGAGTGTCAAGGACTGCAGCCTACAATATGGATTGAGGCTCAATGTCAAGAAGACAAAGATTCTCACC
>NW_006399768.1:8597812-8599270 GCF_000299155.1 Elephantulus edwardii | reverse complement strand
GCTATTAGTCACAAGCAACTCGACGGCACATAACAACAACAACAACACCAACAACATTTTGGGCAAGCTGCTAGGAAAAGCCCTTTCTTGGAAGAGAACATCATGTTTAATAACGTGAAAAGAGGAAGACTCTCAACAAGATGGATAGACACAGGGACTGCAATGGGTTCAAGTGTGTCAATCAGAGATGCTGAAGATGGATAGGGTTCAGGTGCATCTTCAGTTGTTCATAGAGTCACTATGAATCAATCTATTCAACTGCACCTAGCAACACAATAACTTCCCTTTGAAAGCCTTAGAACATCTATTATAATAAGAATATCATCTAACTCATGGTGACTCAGTTCATGACATTTGACCACCGTGATCCATAGGAGTTTTATTAGTCTATTTTTCAGAAGTAGATCACCCTTTTTAGTTTATTGTAGTCATCTCTGCTGAAACCTATTCTGCATCATAGAAATGTACAACTCTCCACTTACAGACACATGTTTTCTGTGCATCAAGTGTTTTGACCAGGGATTGAGCTTGCATCTCCCACATAGAAGGTAAGAATTCTGCCATTCAACCATTGCTGCCCCTTAAGAAATTAATGAAATTATAATAATCCTTATACGTGAAAAGGAGAGACAGACAAGAAAGTTAGAGGGAAATATTACTATGGAAGGTCAGAATGATCTAATATGAGAAGGAATTGATCCATCATCTTTCATTTAGAAGAATGAAAATGGAGATCATGAAAGAAGGAACAAAGATAGTCTAGTTGTGGTTACTGTAGGCTCACTATCGACCCATATCTGACCCTCTGGGTTTTCAGAGGCAGTAAATCATATGGGAGGAGATTGTGAGTCCTATTCCAGTGGAGCAGCTGGTGGATGAGAACCACATGTCTTCAAAGTTGCAACACAACTTCTTATCACTGGGCCACCAGAGCTCCCTAGATAGTCTCCAGTAGCTGGAAAAAGCAATTGATCATCCTTAGAGTCTCTAGAGTGAACAGAATTGTGTCAATACCTTAATTTAAGGCCATTTATGTTCCTACTAAATTTCTAACCTTCAGAACTATAATAAAACAGTTTGTACTGTTTTAAACCTCCAACTATGTGGTAATTTGTTTTTGTAAAAGTATGAAATGTTATGACTTTCTGTTTCAATGCATTCTAAATTAAATTTAGTAAAAACATATATATAAATCAACACAAATATACTGCAATACAGGTAACTGGTGCCTATTTCTTATTCATTGTCTTATGCTTCCAGGACTAAGGTATGGAAAAACAGGTAGTTGTGTCTGTTATGAAAACAGGAGAGCCCTGAATACTTCCTTTCTCTGTCTTACCAAACAGAGCATGTAAGGTTAAATTTCAGTTTCACAAAAATAATTTGTTGTTGTTGTTGTAATGTGCCGTCGAGTCACCTGCGACTCATAGCGACCCTATGTATAACAGCCCTAAACTC
>NW_006399768.1:8570035-8595902 GCF_000299155.1 Elephantulus edwardii | reverse complement strand
GTTCATTAGTGTTCAAAGCCTCAAATCTGTTCCTGACATGGTTCTGAAATTCAGGTCAGATAGACTCAAGGTCATATTTTGGTTGCCTCGGATTTGGTTTAATTTTCCTCAGCTTTAGCTTGAATTTGCATATGAGTAGTTGGTGGTCTGTTCCACAATCAGCTCTGTTGTATATGTACAACAGAACACATTAAATGTAAATATGTCTTACTTATTTCATAGGTTATATACTAAGGTCTGCCTAATCCAGGTATGGCCTTCGCAATTACTTGTAATACTTCAGAAAGCTGGACAATGACTAAGGATGATAAAAGAAGAATGTATGCACTCTCTTTCCATGAAATTAACAGTCTCTAACTGGAGGGTCAGCTATGGGCCGGTTCCATCTTGATGGTACACTACAACAACAAAAGAAATTAAATATACATTACTAGAATTTAAAGTCTCCATTTATAATGTATTTTCTTTGTTTTATTTTAGATGTCAGTTTTGAATTACATTGAATATTAGGTATTTTTAGAAAAGGTAACCAAAGCTATTTACTAGTTTTTTATTGATGTTTCCCCGTTTCATTATAAATAAAAATGAACCTGTATATTCAGTTTTATTACACAGCTTCATTTCTTAAATCTAATTCTATCTATTTATCTATAAAAAGCACAATTTTGTTTTAGGAATGCACATTTAAAATTGTATAAATTGGAAAATATTTTTTTAGCCACAAGATGTCATTGTTTATCCTTTCTTCAGTAATTTTGTGGTTTGCGTTTTCTAAAGACTCAGAGAATTAAAATCTGTTTTATTGAACTCACCATAGTAACTTAGTTTGCTTTACTTCTACAGTCTTCTCTCCTCTCATTTCCCTAAATGTTTGCCAATATTACATTTAATTAGCAAAAATTCTAAAATAATGAATCCTTCCTCCCCCATGGTGTACTCTTCCATATTTAAACTTTTTTAACTGGAGGATATTTTGTTTTGCAAATTTAACAAAATGACAGTATGAATTAAATGTATCCTAAAATTAACAGATTGGTTTGAATTTTTAAATCAGATAGGGTATTCATTATAGAATTCATTATTGAAGTCTTGTTCTATCGGGATTGAACTATATTTGTACAGGAAAGAGGAAACCAGACAAAAATCAATAGTTCACTCAAAAATATGATTTTTAGAATTCTATATAAACGTAGATGCGTCTGTTTAGCATTTTACATTTTTTCTACTCCTCTTAGAACATAACTGATGTTTCACAATGTAAACATGAAACTCCTTGTATATAAAAAGGAAATACTTTAACAATGATGACTAATTATATAACTATGAAATATGTATACTTTTAAAATCCTATAAATATCTTAGAACATCATGTTGTTATTGTAGTTCTTATGTCCTGTGTGCTGTCGAGTCACCTGTGACTCATAACGACTCTAAGTACAGCAGCTCTGAACCCTGCCCTGTCTTGAGCCGGTCTCACTAATTCAGACACACCAATGCCCAGAGCCCACTGTATCAATCCATCTCATTTGGGGTCTCCCTCTCTTGCACTGTACCTCCATCATTCTGAACAAGATGTCCTCCTCCAAGGGCCTGTTTCTCCTGGCCACATGCCCAAAGTATGTTAAGTGGAGCTTCAAAATTCTAGCCTCCAATGACAAACTTGGTATTACCATCTCCAAGACAAACCTATTTGTTTTCTTGGCAGCCAATGATATGTTCAAGACTCTTCGCCAGCACCACAACTCAAATACATCAGTTATTCTTCTGTAATCATTAATCATTGTCCAGCTCTCTGAAGCATAGCAAATAATTGTGAAGATCATGGCCTGAATCAGGCACACCTTAATCTCTAGAAGGACATCATTGCTTTTCAGCACTCTGGAGAGGTCCCTCACAGCATATTCTCCCACTGCAATTTGTCTTTTGATTTCCTGCCTGCTGGTGTCAAGACTGTTGATTGTGGAGCCATGCAAGCTATAATTGTTAACAACATCAGTCTCTCCTCCATCTATCATAGTGCTGTCCATTGGCCCAGTGGTGAGAATCTTTGTCTTCTTGATGTTGAGCACCAGTCCATATTGAAGACTACAGTCCTTGACCTTCTGTAGCAAACACTTCAAGTCTTCTTCCGTTTGAACAAGCAAGATTGTGCCATCTGTTTATCATTGTTGAAGAGTCTTCCTCCAATCTCCAATGCCACATTTCTTCTCATAAAGCCCAGCCTCCTGAATGTTCTGTTCTGCATATAGATTGAAAAGGTATGGAGATAGGTTGCATCCCTAACACTCTTTCCCTGATTTTAAACCATACGATGTTTTTCTGCTCTGTTCTGAAGACTGTTTCCTGGTCCAAGCATAGGTTTCACATAAACACAATAAAGTGTTCTGGGGTTCCCATTTTCCTCAAGGTTAGCCATAATTTGTTGTTATCCATACAGTCAAATATCTTTGCATAGTCAATGAAACAGAGGTAGACATTCTCTGGTACTCTTTGCTATTTTGCCAAAATTCATATGACTTTGGTAATAATGTTTCCAGGGAGCTTTGGTGGCCTAGTGGCAAGAAACTGTGCTGCTATTCTGAAGGCATGCTGTTTGAGGCCACAAGCTGCTCTGCGGGAGAAGGATGGGCAATCTCCTCCAGTACGATTAACTGCCTCTGAAAACCTGCCAGAGGGTCAGCTGTGGGATGGTTCTAAGTCTAAGGTACACAACAACAACAAAGACCATTATAGACATTTCATTATTAAATTATTAATGTCTATTAATTTTGCTGTTCTTGTTATGTGCTTGTGAATCACTTGTGACTCATAGTGATCCTATGTACAAGAGCCCTAAAGGCCATTCTATCCTGTGAGAACCTCGTCATCTCCGACACACCAATTCCCACCACCCCGATCACAGAATCAATCCATCTCATCGAGGGTCTTCCTCTCCTGCACTGTCCCTCCATTCTCCCAAACATGATGTCCCTCTCTAAGGACCAGTCCCTCTTTGCAACATGCCCAAAGTGTGTCAGACAAAGCTTCAGAATCCGTGACTCCAAGGAACATTCTGGCTTCACCCTCTCCAGGACAAACCTGTTTGTTCTTCTAGCAGTCCAGGATATAGTCAATACTTTTCTCTAGAACCACAGCTCAAAGGCATCAATTCTACTCCTATCATCCGTAGTCACTGTCCGAGAGTTCTCAGGTGCATAGTATGTAATTGTGAAGACTATAGCCTGGATCAGGTACATCTTAGTCTGCAGTTTGACATTGTTGCTCTTCAGTACTCTTGAGAGGTCCCTAACATTTCCCAATGCAATTTATCTCTTGATTTCCTGGCTGCTTTTACCAAGAGTGTTGACTGTGGAGCCAAGTAAACGAAAACTGTTAACTATCTCAATCTCGTCACCATCCATAATGATGCTGCCAATTGGCCCAGTGGTGAGAAACTTTTTTTCTTGATGTTGAGCTTCAATCTGTATTGAAGGCTGCAGTTCTTGACCTTCTGCAGCAAGCACTTCAGGTCCTCCTCAGTTTCAGCAAGCAGGATTATGTTATCTACATAACGGAGGCTGTTGATGATTCTTCCACCAATCCTGATGCCACATTCTTTCTTGTACAGAACAGTGTCTCGGATGATCTGTTTTGCATACAGATTGAAAAGGTATGGAGATAAGATACATCCCTGATGGACCCCCTTCTTGATTTTGAACCATGGTAGTGTCTCTTTGCTTTGTTCTGACTACTGCCTCTTGGTCCAAGTATATGTTTCACATAGCACAATCAAATGTTCTGGGATTCCGATTCTTAGAATCAGCCACAGTTTATTGTGATCCACACAGTCAAAAGCCTTTGAATATTCAATGAAGCACAGAAAGACATTCTTCTGATATTCTCTGCTCTCTGCCAAGATCCATCTAACATTAGCTATAATATCCCTAGAACCACGACCTCTTCTAAATCCAGCCTGCACATCTGGCAGTTTTCTTTTGACATATTGCTCCGAAAGTTTTTGGATAATTTTCAGCAGAATCTTGCTTGAATGGAATATTAATTACATTGTTCGATAATTTCCACTCTGTTGAGTCACTTTTCTTTGGAATGGGAACAAACAATGATCTTTTTCAGGTGGGTGGCCAGCTGGCAGTCCTCCATATTTGTTGGCACAACTTAGTGAGCACATCCAGGGCAGTGTCTGTTTGTTTAAATAAGTCAATTGGTATGCTGTCAACTCCTGGAGCCTTGTTTTTTGCCAATTCCTTCAGAGCAACTTGAACTTTCTCCCTCATCACCACAGGCTCTTGCTCATATGTTATTTCATGAAATTCTTCTATGTCAGCCCATTCCTTCATATATAGTGACTGTGTACTCCTTCCATCTTATTTTGAGACTTCCTGGATCACTTAATATTCTACCCATACTGTCCTTAAATATTGTCACCTGTGACTTGAATTTGTTTTTCAACTCCTTCAGCTTAAGAAACGCTGAGCAAGTTAAGCCCTTTTGATTTTCTGACTCCAGCTCTCTGCACATTTCTGTATCTTGCTTTGTCGTCCCGAGCTGCCTTTTGTAATTTTCTGTTCAGTTCTTTGATTTCTTGGTTTCTTCCTTTAGCTTTGGCTTCTTGGCGCTCTAATTCAATATTCAGGGTCTCATCTGATATCCATCTTGGTCTTTTCTTCTTCTTCAGTCTTTGTAATGATCTTTTGCATTCTTCATGGATGATTTTCTTGATTTCCTTCCAGAGCTCATTTGATCTACATTCCTTGGTGCTCAAGACCTCAAACCTGTTCCTGAGATGGTTTTGAAATTCAAGTGGGACAGACTTAAGTTCAAATTTTGGTTCCCATGGACTTGATTAATTTTCCTCAACTTCAGCTTGAACTTACGTATGAGTAGTTGGTGGTCTGTCCCACAATCAGCACCTGGCCTGGTTTTCACAGCTGATATTGAGTTTCTCCAGCGAGTCTTTCCATAAACGTTATAAATTTTATTCCTATGCATACCGTCAGGTGAAATCCATATGTAATAGCCTGAGCTTATTTTCTTATAGAAGGTGTTTGCAAGTAATAAATCTTTGAGTGTGCAGAATTCTATCATTCTATCTCCAGTCTAATTTCTTTCACGGAGTCTGTTTTCTAGCTACTGATTATTTTTCCCTGTTCCAACTTTTGCATTCCAGTTGCCCATTATTATCAATGCATCTTGATTGCATGTTTGATCACTTTCTGCCTGCAAAAGTTGGTAGAAATCTTCCATTTCCTCCTTTTTGGCTCTAGAAGTTGGTGCATATATATTTGAATGACAGTGGTTTTCACTGGACTTCCTTGTATGCATTTGGATATTATCCTGTCACTCACCACAATCTATTTCAGGATCAATCTAGAAATGACTTTTTTAATTATGAAACCACCCCATTTTTTCTCACCTTTTCATCCCCAGCATAGTAAATCATATGTTCATCTCATTCAAAGTGTCCCATACCAAGCCATCTCATTTTGCCAATAGCTAGTATGTCAATATTTATGCTTTCCATTTCTTTCTACAATGTCCAATTTTCCTACATTCATGCTTCTCACATTCCATGTTTCAATCACTAGTGTCCGCTTACAGCTGTTCTTCCTTCTCTGTGTTTCCATTTCTTTCTTTCTTTTTTTTTTGGTGTGTGTTTCCATTTCTAAGATCTCAGTTTTAATTGCCAGGTCTGCTAGTCCAAGTGGTAGTCTAAGTGTGCTTTATTGTACACAGGGTTTTCGAAGGCCTATCATTTCGAAAGTGGATGGTCAATCCTTCTTCCTAGTAGGTTTCAATTTTTTTAAAATAATATGTATAATAGTATCTGACAGACAAGTATTTTACAGAAAAGAGCAGATGAAAGACATTTACCCAGTTAGAAAGATGACCAATAGGTTCAATGTTGCTGCTCATACTTGCTCCATTTTTTTTAATCCACCCTTTCCCTACTCCACCACCATCCCTTCCTATTTTTGCCTACACCATCCAACATCCCTCTCCCCTTGACCAGCCCTTAATGTGATGGCCTAAGTCTCAAGCCATTGGGATTTCTTTGACGCTGAACATATCATGCAGCTGTCAGTCTCTTATGATGCAGCTAGGATAACTTCAGTTTAAAGTCTCTAAATACAACTGTCATGTACAGATTCTTTTCCTGGAAGGTTCTGAGAAAAAGTCCTTGGTCTTAAACTTTCACTCCATGATTTACTCCTCATGGGTTAATACCATTTGTCTTCTATTTGCAGTCAGGTGCTGATGCAAGAGGATTAAATTTCAATGTATACTAGGTCAAACTTGATTTAAATGAAAAGTATGAATGATTAGATGTTTAGGTAGAATGCTAAAAGTCACATCTAATTAATTAAAAAAATAGATAAGCATCTAAACATCTTCATAGTTGCTGTTAATTCTGACTCATGAAGATCTACATGTGTTGAAGTAAAATTCTGTAGTTTCCAATGACTAATGTTATTCAGTTATAGATTCGCAGGCCCTTCTTTTAAGATGCCTCTTGAACAGTTAAAGCCTCTATTCTATGTAGTAATAGCTCTGTTAGTGGCTTATCTTATTAACATGTTATATCACCCAGGAATCCCATTAGATATGTAAATATAATAAATTGTAACATAATGAAAACATTATTTTAATTCCAACATTAGAATTATATTATTAAGCATATTAAATATGTTCAAATAAGATATTTCAAAATACATTTGATGCAATATTAGTACTTCTACGTATTAACAGGCATTTCATAGGGAAAAAAGAAAGACATTTGGGTAGTAGGTCACATCCCCCTTTTGATACTTCTTCCCTTATTTAACTTCAAATATCCTATCTTCACAATAACATTGGCTGAATTTTCACCAGCTTAGTCTTTTCTCTACACAGTAGCCACAGTGACCTTCATATGATTTGTCACCTATTAGCCACTCAACTGCTCAAATTTCTCTAATGGTCCCCATTATATTCCCAATAAAATTCAGAGTCTTAACTATGTCCTACAAAGTATGACCTTATAATCCTTTGATTATGCATCTGACCATATTTTTTACTAATTGGTCTCTTGCCAGCTCTGCTCCCACTACAATGACTTCTTTCAAGTGCTCAAACACTGAAGTACCTCAAGGCCATTTCTGTTCTTGCCCTGATATTTGCATAGTTACAGACATCCAAGGTTCTACTGAAGGTCAGCTTCTCAGAAAAACCTCCATGACACTGTACAGGAGTTTAGTTCTTTTCCACTCATGGATAGACGTAGCCCTAAACAGAGTTTTCTGGCAGTATTTATCATTGAATTTATTATTGTAGACTTACTTGAACATTAGTTTATTATCTTTCTCTCTCAAAAGTAAATAAACTCCATGTGAGCCCAAATTTACTATCATTTGCAAATGTATTTTCATGAGTCTACAAACGTTAGGTTTTAAGATCCCAAAGCAAAGATTTTTTTAAATTTTCTTTCATTTTCAAATGATAATGAAGCAAACAAAGAGGGGGGGGAAGTACATACAAAGGCTGTACAGAGGAGCAAATAGAAATATTTTAATTGACATTTTCCAGAAAAAGATCACAAATCTCAGTATTTAGTTCTAAATAAATATGTATTAAATATGTATTAATGCAAGATTTCTTAAACTTTTTGATAATTTTAATTACCCTGGAGGCAAGGATTCTGAGACTTTGTCTAACATACTTTGGACATGTTGCAAGGAGGGACACGTCCTCAGAGAGGGACAACATGCTTGGGAGGGTGGAGGGACAGCGCAGGAGGGGAAGACCCTCTATGAGGTGGATTGATTCAGTGATTAGGGTAATTGGGATGGCTGTATCAGAGACAGTGAGATTGGCACAGGACAGAGTAGGGTTTAGGTCTGTTGTACATAGAGTCATTATGAGTCACAAGTGACCCGACGGCACATAACAACAAGAACAATTTTAATTATGAATGTCTAAAAAGTGGGCTTAGATAATAAAGTGGCTCTCAAATATATAGAATTATTATCTGTAATTTGTGCTATGCTTATTAACACTTCCTAAGCTGGTTAGTTGCTTTCAAATTGTCTCCAACTCCGCAATCCTATGTAGAAGTAATTTTTGTCTATTCTTTAAACATATTAACAGCTTTGGGCATGTTTGAATCTGTTTTTATGCCCACAGTATACTTTGCATGTCACAAACAAACAAATAAACCAAAACTCTGATGGGGTTGTTACTGGTATACTGTTTTGTTGGTTTTGAAAGACAGTAAATCACATGGAACAATATTGCTCATCGTCTCCTGCTAAGCATCTGGTGGATTTGAACTGCATGTCTTTGTGATAGCACAACTTCTAACCACCAGGCACCAGAGCCCAATTTAACTATTGTTGTTAAGTGCCATCGAGTTGTAGGAGACTCATAGTGAACCTATGAACAAAAGACTTGAGCACTCGTACACCTTTCTTTGTTTCTGCAAGTTCATAGGGTTTCCAGAGGAAAGCTATTTTGGAAGTGGATGCCACTCTTGTTTCCAAGCTTGTTTCAGTTGGGGAGCTCGACCACTGTGTATTATATTTGGCACATCAGGGTTACAATGTTCAGCATCACAGAAACCATGAGTTACCTCTGTACAGCAAATCAACAGACCAGTACTATACTGCCTAGAAGAATGTTTGACCAAAACAATTAAAAGCAGACCGAGGGTAGCTAATTAAAATCACCGGCCTTTGGCTTGGTAGCATCACTTTCTGTCCATTAGGCCAACCGAGCTCTCTCTATGTTGTTGTTGTTAAATGCCGTAATGGATAAAATACTGGTTTACTAACAGGGTCATATTTGTTATCATTTCCAAGAAAAGTGATTCAATACAGTGTGGAATTATCAAATAACATAATTAACACTACATGCTAGGAAAATACTGCTTAAGATGATTTAAAATGTCCAGAACAGAACACTATGTAGACAGAAAATAGCCAGAAGTTCAATGGATTTAGAAAAGCATGTTGTGCTAGAATTATCTTGCTAAAGTCATATAGATACTGGCTGAGAGCAAAGAATACAAAAATGCCTGTTTGTACTTTATTAGCAAAGGTCTTTGACTATGTGAATCAGAACAAGTTATGGCTAACATGGAGAATGGGAATCCTGTAGCAATAAATTGTGCTCATGCGAAATCTATTCCTAAACCAAGAAGCTATTCTATGAACAGAACAAGGGAACAATGCATGGTTTAAAATCAGGAAGAATGTGTGTTAGAATTGTATTCTTTCCCCATACCTGTTCAATCTGTATGTTGAACAAATTTTTCAAAAAGTTTAATCCTATGAAAAAGAATATGGCATCAACATTGGAGGAAAACTCAAAAAAACCCCAAAACAACCCTTCATTATATAGATGACAATCTTATTGCTGAAAGTGAGGAGGACTTGAAACACTTATTGTAGAAGATCAAACACTGTCTTTAATATGGATTGCATCTCAATGTTAAGAAAGCAAAAATTCTCACCAATGGACTGGTAGGTGACATCATGATAGATAGGGAGAAGGCTGAAACTCTCAATGACTTCATCTTACTTAGATCCATAATCAATACACTTTTGTACCAGTAGTCAGGAGATCAAGAGATATAATGCGCTAAGAAAGTCTGAGGTCAGGGAGTTATCTAAGTTACTGAGGAGCAATGATGTTAGTTTGAGGACTAAGGTGTACCTGAGGCAGACCATGATCTTTTCAATTACTTGTTATGCTACTGAGAAATGAACAATGAATAAGGATGACAGAAGAAGAAGTAATGCCTCTGAGATGTGGTGTTGTAGAAGAGCAGTGACTCTTTCCATGGACTGCCAAGAGAACAAATATAGATGCCTGGAAGAAGGTACAACCAGAGTGCACCTGGGAGATAAGGATGGTTAAGCACTGTCTCCCAAACTTTTGGCACATTGTTAAAAAAAGGTATTCCCTAGAGAAGAAGGGAGAAAGAAAGGAAGACCTTCTATAAGGTTGATTCAGAGTAACTGAAGCAATAATGTGCCAAAGATTTTGAGGTTGGCATATGATAGGACAGAATCTAGACCTGTTTTTCACAGTGTTACTGAGTTGTATTCACCTCCAACTCAAGTACACCTAACAATGTAATATCAATATCAACAACAAGGATAATTTCAATCAGGAAGGATGTGCATCAAGATTCTATCATTACCCCAGCCTTATCTGTCTGTGTGGTGATCAACTTATTTGAGAAGTTAGTCTCTGTGAAGAAGAATGTGGCATCAAGATCAGAGGAACTCATCAATAGCTGCATTTTGTAGATGAGGCTACTTTGTTTGCTGAAAGGGAGGAGGACTTGAAACACTTGCTGCAGAAGATCAAAGACTATGTATAGTCTTCAACATGGATTGAATCTCAACACCAAAAAGGCAAATATTCTCACCATTGGACAGATAAGCACCATCATGTTAGGTGAAGAAAAGATTGAAACTGTAAACAATTTCATCCTGCTTGGACCCAATGTCAATACCCTTCGTAACAGTTATCAGATCAGGAGACATATTGTATTGGATAAGTCCTCTGTCAGTCAGTGATCTCCAAAGATCTCTGAAGAAGCGCAATGATGTCAGTTTCAACACTAAGTTGTGTCTGATTCAGACCATGGTCTTTCAATCATTTTCTATGCATCTGAGAGCTGGACTATGGGCAACAAGAGCAATAGAGATATTAGACTTCTCACCAGGATTCACAAAAAATGACTTCTCCATGGGGAAAAGACGAAGCAACCTATAAAGCTTCTGTGAAGATTTACATCATAGGGCCCCCAATAGGGTCACTGTGAGTCAGAATAGATGCAAGGGTGCTCATTTGACTTTAATTTCTGTTTTTTTCTTTTCCTAGGAAGCTCATTTGTCAATGTCTATCAGTTTTATTGTGTGGTGTTCCGTTGAGTCTTCACTGGCTGATTTTCAGGAGTAGATAATCAAATCTTTCCCCTAGACTGTCTTAATTTGAAACCCCTACTGAAACCTCCACTGTGGGTTACTTAACTAGTATTTGGAATATTGGTGTCATGTTTTGTTGTTAGGTGCCATTGTGTCAAATATTACCTTATGAAAAACAGATCTGATCCCTATATTATCCTGTAATATCTCCATATTCTCTGACACACTTGAGCTCACTGCTGCAGTCACTATGTAAAACCATCTCACTGAGGATCTTTTTCTTGTTTGCTGACACTCAGACACTAAAAGAACACTACTCTCAAACAAGAATATTGTATCCGGTAAATTACCCATCAAATATAAAGGAGAGATCAAGATATTCCCAGAAAAACAGAACCTATGGGAGTTTGTAAAAACAAGTTGAGCATTGCAGGAAATCTTGAGAGATGTCCTTCTTACAGAGAAGCCACAAAAAGCAGGACGGAACAATGTAACTTGCAACAAAACCAAAAAGAATTCAATGAAATGATAACAATGAACCTTTACTTCTCAAAAACCACACTGAATGTGAATGGCTTAAAGTACCACTGATGAGAAAAAAAAGTAGTGCATTGGATTTTTGTTGTTGTTGTTACGTGCCGTCGAGTTGCTTGTGACTCATAGTGACCCTATGTACAACAGCCCTAAACCCTGCTCTATCCTGTGCCCAACTCACTGCCTCTGATACAGCCATCTTGATCACCCCAGTCACTGAATCAATCCACCTCATAGAGGGTCTTCCCCTCCTGCCCTGTCCCTCGACCCTCCCAAGCATGATGTCTCTCTCCAAGGACTTGTCCTTCCTTACAACACGTCCAAAGTATGTCAGATGAAGCCCCAGAATTCTTGCCTCTAAGGAGCAGCCTGGTTTAACCCTCTCAAGGGTGAATCTGTTTTCTTGGCAGTCCAGGATACATTCAATTCTCTTCTTCAGCACCACACCTCAAAGGCATCAAATCTCCTTCCATCCTCCCTAGTCATTGTCCAACTCTCTGATGCATAACAAGTGATTTCAAAGACCATAGCCTGTATCAGACACACCTTAGTCTCCAGAGTGACACCATTGTTCTTCAGTACTTTGGAGAGATCCCTAAAAACAGACTTTCCCATTGCAATATGTTTTTTTATTTCCTGGCTGCTAGTGCCAAGAGTGTTGATTGTGGAGCCAAGCAAACTAAAGTTGTTAACAATATCAATCTCCTCACCATCCATCCTGATGCTGCCAATTGGTCCAGTGATGAGAATCATTGTCTTCTTGACATTCAGACTCAATATATACTGAAGGCTGCAGTCCTTCACTCTCTGCAGCAAGTGCATCTGGTCCTCCTCAGTTTCAGTAAGCAGGATTGTGTCATCTGCATAACACAGATTATGAATAGATCTTCCACCAATCCTGACACCACACTTGTCCTCATAGAGCCCAGCCTCTTGGATGATCTGTTCTGCATGCAGGTTGAAAATGTATGGAGATAGGATTCTTCCCTGACATACACCTTTCCCAATTTTGAACTAGGCAGTGTTTCCCTGATCTGTTCTGATGACTGCTTCTTGGTTCAAGTACAGGTTTTGCATTAGCACGATCAAGTATTCTGGGATTCCCAGTCTTCTCAGAGTCAGCCACAGTTTGTTGTGATCTACACAGTCAGGCGTCTTTGCATAATTAATGAAACACAGTTAGATATCCTTCTGGTATTCCCTGTTTTCAGCTAAGATCCATCTAACTTAGTTACAATATCCCTAGTACCACTACCCCTTCTAAACCCAACCTGGACTTCTAGAAGTTCTCTGCTGATTTACTGTTCCACTGTTTTTGGATAATCTTCAGTAGAATCTTGCTTGCTTGTGAAATCAATGATATTGTTCCACAGTTTCCACACTCTGTTGGGTCACCTTTCTTTGGAATGGGACTAAATATAGATCTTTTCCAGTCAGTTGGCCAAGTGGCTGTTCTCCAGATTTCTTGGCAAAACTTGGTGAGCACATCCAGGGCAGCATCTGTTAGCTGAAATACGTCAATTGGTATAGCATCTATTCCTGGGGCCTTGTGTTTTTGCTATTTTCTTCAAAGCAGCTTGAACTTCTTCTTTCATCACCATAGCCTCTTGCTCGTATGTTGTTTCATGAAATTCTTCTCTGTCTGCCAATTCCTTTCGATACAGTGACTCAGTATATTCTTTCCATCTTCTTTAAGTACTTCCTGGATCATTTAGTATTCTGCCTAAAGCATCCTTGATTATAGCACCTCGAGGTTTGAATTTGTTCTTCAGTTCCTTGAGCTTAAGAAATGCTGAGCGCGTTCAGCCTGTTTGATTTTCTGACTCTAGCTCCTTGCACATTTCATTGTAATATTTTGCTTTGTCATCCCTTGCTGCCTTTTGGAATCTTCTGTTCAGCTTTTTAGTATCTTTAATTCTTCCTTGTGCTTTGACTTCTCTGTGCTCCAGTGTAATCTTCAGAGTTTCTTCAGACATCCATTTTGGTCTTTTTTTCCCCCTATACTCTCTTTGTAATGACCATTTGCTTAAAAAACCAAAATCCATCAATATACTGTCTACAAGAGGCACACATGAAAAGTGAAGATAAAAGAGACTAAAAATATAAGGGGGCAGGGGGAATATACCAAGCAAATGACAACCAGGAAAAAAACAGGAATAGCAATATTAATTTCTGATAAAATACATTTCAATGCAAAAACCATCACAAAGGACAAGGAAGCTCACTACATAATGCTTAAAGGGTCAATAGAACAAAAAGATATAATAATAAATATCTATACACCTAAATATAGAGCTGAAAAACATACAAAACAAACAGTAACAAAACTGAAAAAGGAAATAGACAACACCATTATAGTAATTGGAGACTTAAATTCACTACTCTCAAGAAAAGATAGAACTACCGGAAAGAAACTCAACAAGAATTAGTCCACATGATAAACCAATTCAGTCTCATAGATATTTATAAGCTAATGCACCCCCCTAAATTGCAAGATTCCTTCTCCAATTTGCATGGAAAATTATAGAGAATAGATGACATTTAGGCCACAAGGCAAGAATCGATAAATTGTTTAAAAAATAGAAATAATACAAAGCATCTTCTTAGAACACAATTCTACAAAATTAGAAATTAATAACAGAAGGATAAAAGAGGGGGGGAAAACCCTGTATATTTGGAAGCTGAATAACACCTTGCTTGAACAGGAGTAGGTACTAGAAGAAATTTTTATAAAATGAAATTAAAAAGGTTTTTGAAACAAGTCATAATGAAAATTCAACTTACCAAATCCTCTGGGAAACAGCCAAAGGAGTAATCAAAGGTCAATTTATAGCAATAAGCAAACACATCAAAAGGCAGTAAAAAATGATCATTGGCTCTCTAGCCCAAAATCTCCAACAAATTGAAAACAACAACAACAACCCAGCAAGAAAACCCAATACCCTCCTAAAAATCTATAAAAATTAGGGCAGAAATAAATGAAATGGAAAATAAAAAATCAATTGAAACCATCAACAAAACTAGTTGTTTCTTAAAAAAGGTCCATAAAATTGACAAACCACTAGCAAAACTAACAAATGAAAAGACACAAGTAATCCAAATAGAAGATGAAATGCACAATGTCACAACAGAATCAAATAAAATAAAAAGGCTAAAAATGGAATTTTATGAAGAAGTATACTCAAACAATTATTGAAATCTAGAGAAAATGGACAAATACTTAGAAATTCACAACCTATCTAAACTGACACAAACTGAAGTTGAACACCAGAACAGACAGACTCATTACAAAAGAAGAAATTGAAAAGTAATAAAACAACATCTAGCCCTGGACCAGATGGTTTTACAGTGAATTTTATCAAGTATTCAGAGAAGAACTGTCACCAATTCTACATAAATTATTTCAGAAAATAGAAAAAGATTAAATTTCCCCAGACTAATTCTATGATGCAAACATATCCTTGATACCAAAGACAGGTAAAAACACCACCAAAGTATAAAACTATAGGCCAATATCTTTCATGAACATAGATGCAAAAATTCTGAATAAAATCCTGGTCAAAAGAATCCAGTGATTATTTTTGTTGTTATGTGCCGTTCAGTTGGCAGGGACGCATAGCACCCCTATGTACAACAGCCCTAAGGCCTGGTCTATCCCTTGCCAATCTTATTGTCTCCAACAAATCTATCCACACTATCCCAGTGACTGAATCAACCCAATCTCATCGAGGTTCTTCCTTTCTTTCACTGTCCTTCTGTCCTTTCAAATATGACATCCCTCTCCAAAAACTGATCCCTACTTGCAACCTGTCCAAAGTATGTCAGATGACTTTTCAAAATAAATACTTCACCATGACCAAGTGGGAGCCATGGCCTCTTCTAAATCCAGCTTGTACATCTGCCACTTCTCTGCTCATGTATTGTTCTAGTTATTTCTGAATAATCTTCAGAAGGATCTTGCTAACATGTGATATTAGTGATATCATTCTATAATTTCCAAACTCTGTTAAGTAACCTTATTTTGGAATGGAAATAAAAACAGATAATTTATAAATAATTTATATTTTTAAGATGTCATAGTATGCAAGAAAAAAAATATCAAACACCAGATGATAACTAAAAATGTGACGTGCTTCAAATACAAAGGTGGGGTTTTTTCTTTAGACACAATACTGATTCTTACAATCTACTTATCATTGTGAATTAATGACATTAATTTTAAAATAAATAAGTTGTAGTTCCCAAACTGTGTCACAAGACACCAAAGGCTCCAAAGTGAAATCACAGGCTACCATAAGATTTTTCAATATTTAAAGTAAAGATAATGATGTTCAACATTTGCTCGATATTGACAGTCACAATTTCAGCATTAGTTCCTGTTACATTTCTTTCATGACACCATATCTTACTGAATACTTTTCACTTTTCACTAACGAAGCAAGAGTTTTGCAGAAAATAACTGTGCTCAGGAATGCTCCGTCATTTCTAAGTTTCAGATGTTCTTCAATGTCTTTCGGTTGCACATTTCCTTATTGCCTGACATAAACGCCGACATTTCATTCCGATTTTCTTTCCCGCCCTCAACTGAGTATCACAAAGGAAACTCAGGGATAAAATATGTCTAGATAACTTACAAGGTCATCTTGTGGTCCCAAATTTTGACTTATGGTTATTTCCATTCTTCAAAATCATCATTCCTCAATTTGTACCCAGTTTATTCAACATCACTTTAGGAGCTCTGATGGCTTAGGTTTGAGATCATCAGCAGCTCCACAGAAGAAAGATAGGAAGTCTCTTCCAGAGCAATTTCATGGCTTTTAAAATCCACTGGGAGTGAGCTTTGAATTATTTCCAACTTGATGACAATGGATTGGTTTTTGTTTTGTTTGTTTGGTTGGTTGTTTTTTTAATTGTGAAGAAATCATATTCTAATAAGTCTTTGACATTTTAGGGAAAAAAAGTTAATGGATAAAGTCCGTGGGTTGAAATGTTGTTTCTAGGAGTAAACTAGAAAGCACATAGGGCTTTTTACTTAGTCTTATGACACAGTTTTCTTCTTTATTTCCACCATCTCTGAAGAAGTCAATGTACTAAGGAATACTACTGCTGCTGAGTTTATTTCCATTCGTTCCAGCCACCTAGGAATAGTAGCTGCTCCACAACAGTTTAAATAAATCAAGGCACCTCCACAATGCCTTTTATTAAGCATTGCTATCATAACAAATGCAAATAGACTTCTCAGTGTACATTATATATGAATTGATTTAATCAACATAATCACTATGGTCAATACCACTGTCATTGCTGTTTTCCCTAATAAGATACTAAGGCATTTAAGGATTACCTAATTTGGCCAAATTACATAACTAATAAGTTATGGAGTTATAATTTGAAAATTCAGATAGTGTGGATCTAGAATCCATGTACTTTAATTCTGTGTCTGTCTGTACTAGGTCTGTACTCCAAAGTGACACTTTATATATATATATATATATATATATATATATATATATATATGTATATATGTATATGTATGTATATATATGTATATATGTATATATGTATATATAACTATTTAAATTAATGTTACATAAATGTAAAACTTTGATTTCTTAGTCTTTCTAGTCACATTTCACATGCTTAATAATCACAGGTGGCTGTTGTTGTTAGGTGTCATTGTATCTAGTACTACTCCTAGTGACACTATGAAGAACACATCTTATCCCTGTCCTATCCTATGCCATCGTCACAATCTCTGACACACTCGTGTGCATTGTGGTAGTCACTACAACAATCAACCTTGTTGATGGCCTTTCTCATCTTTACTATCCTTCTACCTTTCCAAGCATGATGTTCTTCTCTAAGCATCATGCTCCAAATATGTGAGACAAAGTTTCGCTGTCCTTGCCTCCAAGGAACACTCTGACCGCACCTTCTCCAAGACATACCTGTTTGTTGCTTTGGCATTCCTTTGGGTATTCAGTATTCTTCTCCAACACCACAGTTCAAAGGACCGTCTATTTCTTCTTCTGCCATTCTTACTTACTTCCCGGCTCTCAGGAACATAGCAAATGATTGGCAGACCATGGCCTGACTCAGCTTTATCTTAATCCTCAGACTAGTATTGTTTCTCATTAACTGAATAGGTCCCTAATTGCATGCTTTCCCAGTGTAATTACATAAACCACAGTTGAAACCATTGTAATTTAATCAATAGTTTTGGAACAGTAATGATATTTCAAATTTTCTTTTCTATTTTGATTCTACTATGTCTGTAACTATGACTGCATTGTGATATCTTTAATATTTTTGAGCCATCAGACATTGTGCTGTCTGACCTATACAAGGAAAATTATTCAATTTCTGAATCAAAATAGACTATGGTTTATGTAATTACACTTAAGTACTTTTCTGTGTTTAATAATTTTTTCTTGTATTTTGTATATTTTACCAGTTTTGAAAAACATAATTATTATACACATTATTAATTATGTTCATGGCAATATTGTAAGTTATAATATGTTAAAGATGCAAGGGAAATTCTTTATAATTACTATGCAATCTCAAGATCAGAAAGAAAAGAAATTTAAAAAAATATTTCTCTAAGATGACGGTTACCCCATATCATTAACAAAATATTAATTCTAATTCTTATTGTCATCCAACACAATGAAAGTTTTTCCTTTGATTTTATCCTGTTATTTATTTTAATCCAAGATGTCATTAGAAGAAAAGGTTGTCTGAAGATAATGAAATGCCGGTGTTTTGGCTTTGCTATTATGTATGATAAAAGATTATTTTCATTTTCTTTTCCTAACCAGCTCAGTTAATTTCAATTTTCAAGGAGGTAATGAGACATACTTTTTAAACCAATAAAGCTTTTAATATTAGAAGATAGTAGTAATCACTTCAAATAAATTAAATTTCAACATAAGGTACGATGGCTACTTCTGTATTACCAACAATATAGTTGTTCTTGTGTTTCAACAATAAGTAGATATTTATGATACACAATCTGACTAATTTCTCTAAAGAAGTAAAATCAATTAAACACACACACACACACACACACACACACGTGCAGAGAAAGAGAGAGAAAGATAGTGCTGTAGACCATAGAAGACTCTGAGGCATAGTTGTTGTTGTTGTTATGTGCCGTCGAGTCGTTTTCGACTCATAGCGACCCTATGCACAACAGCCCTAAACCCTGCTCTATCCTGCGCCAACCGCACTGCCTCTGACACACCCATCCTGATTACCTCAGTCACCGAATCAATCCATCTCATAGAGGGTCTTCCCCTCCTGCGCTGTCCCTCCACCCTCCCAAGGATGATCTCCCTCTCCAAGGACCCGTCCCTCCTGGCAACATGTCCAAAGTATGTCAGACGAAGCCCCAGAATCCTTGCCTCCAAGGAGTAGCTTGGTTTAATCCTCTCCAAGATGAATCTGTTTGTTTTCCTGGCAGTCCATGGTACATTCAGTACTCTTCTCTAGCACCACAGCTCAAAGGCATCCACTCTCCTTCTGTCCTCCCTAGTCATTGTCCAACTCTCTGATGCATAACAAGCGATTGCAAATACCATGACCTGTATCAGGCGCACCTTAGTCTCCAGAGAGACACCATTGTTCCTGAGTACTTTAGAGAGGTCCTTAACAGCAGACTTTCCCATGCGATACGCTTTTTTATTTCCTGACTGCTGGTGCCAAGAGTGTTGACTGTGGAGCCGAGCAAACTGAAGCTGTGAACAATCTCAATCTCTTCGCCATCCATCCCTACGCTGCCAATTGGTCCAGTGGTGAGAATCTTTGTCTTCTTGACATTGAGCCTCAGTCCATACTGAAGGCTGCAGTCCTTGACCCTTCGCAGCAAGTGCATGAGGTCCTCCTCAGTTTCAGCAAGCAGGGTTGTGTCATCTGCATAACGCAGATTGTTAATAGATCTTCCACCAATCCTGATGCCACAATTCTCCTCATAGAGCCCAGCTTCTCGGATAATCTGCTCTGCATACATGTTGAAAAGGTATGGAGACAGGATGCATCCCTGGTATACAGTAAAAAGTTATATTGCCAACGCAAAGGTGAATTGACCAGGTGTCCTGTGGGAGTAAGATGGCCAATCTCCTCTCATGTGATTTATTGTCTTTCAAAACTTACTGCGGGGGCGGGGGGTCAGCTATGAGTTGGTTTTGACTGCATGATATATAGCAACAACAGTATGTACAAGGATGTACTACTAACCAAAAGGCCTTGCCTCTCTGGGGATTCAAATCCAAAAGCAATTTAATGGGAGAAAGATGATTGATTATTCATCTCCTGAGTTGTTGACATGATTAAGCACCTAGAAAATCCAATGCATGGTCAATTATTATCAGTTCCAATTCAACAGCAATTATATATATATATATATATATTGCATTGACTTCAATTATCTTTTATGCCACTATAAATATTTAATAACGTGTTATTGTTATTGTTACATGTCGTTGACTCATCAGTGACTCGTAGTGACCCTATGCACAATAGCTCTGTACCCTGCCCTATACTGAGCCATTCTCTCTGACTTCTTTATTTCTGCTTCCATTGCCCCCATTACTGTGTCAATCCATCTCATCTGGGGTCTCCCTCTCCTACACTCTACCTTCACCCTTCTAAGCATGATGTCCTTCTCCGAAGAATGGTTCCTCCCAGCCACATGGCCAAAGCATGTGAGATGGAGTTTCAAAATCTTTGCCTCGAAGAAGCACCTTGTTTTCACCCTCTCCATGAAAGACCTATTTGTTTTCTTGGCGGTCCATGCTATGTTCAATGAATGCAGTCTCCACACCTTTTCAATCTATATGCAGAACAGATCACTGAGGAGGCTAAACTTTATGAGGAGGAATGTGACATCGGGATTGGAGAAAGACTCATCAACAAACTGTGTTATTCAGATGATACAACCTTGCTCACTGAAACAGAGGAGGATTTGAATCATATGTCAAGGAATACAGTCTTCATAATGGATTGAAGCTGAACATTAAGACATTTTACCACAGAGCCAATTACAGCACCATAATAGATAGATAAGAGATTAAGATTGTTAATAGTTCAACATTGCTTGGACCCACAATCAACACTCTTAGCATCAACAGTCAGAAAATCAAAAGACAAATTCCATGAGGAAAATCTATCCAGAATGCTGAAGAGCAACTATGTTAGTCTGGAGACTAAATTGTGACTGATCAAATTATGGTCTTTGCAGTTATTTGCTATGCATCAAAGAACTGGAAAATGATGAGAGAACAGAAGAAGAATCAATGTCTTTAAGTTATGGTGTGGAGAAGAGCATTGAACAATCTGCCAAGAGAATAGACAGGTTTGTCCTAGAGACAGTGAAATCAAGTTGTTCCTTTGAGGCAAGGATTTTGAAGCTCCATCTCACATACTTTGGACATGTTGCCAGTAGAGACAAGTCCTTGGAGAAGGACATAGTGCTTGGAAGAATGGCGTGACAGCACAAGAGAGAAACACCATGGAGGAGATGAATTTACACAGTTAACTGGGGTAATGGGAGTAGGTGTGTCAGATAGAGTAAGATTGACTCATATTAGGACAAGTTTTTGTGAATAGGATAATTATGAGAGGCATGTGACAAAAAGGCAGGTAACAACAATAACATCCATATACACATGTATTTATATGTTGTTATTTTTGGGTGCTGTCTAGCTAAGTGCAACTCATAGTGACCCTGTGAATAACCAATCTAAACCTTGTTCTATCCTGTACTGTCTTAAAAACTCTCTGACGTACTTGAGCCCATTGCTGCATTCATTGTGTCAAAACATCTGGTTAAAAATCTTTCTGTGTTTTGCATTTTCCCTACCTTTCCAAGAATGATATTCTCCCCAAGTAATACTCTCTTCTAGCAATATATACAAAGTTTGTGCAGTTGTTGTTACTAGGTGCTGTTGTGTCAAATACAACTCAAAACAACCCTTTGAAAAACGGATCATATCTCTGTCCTGTCTTGTGCCAATTTTACAATCTCTGACACACTCAAGTTTATTGGTGTAGCCATTATGTGAGACGAAGCTATATTATCTTTGCTTCAAAAGAACTCTGTGGCTGAACCTTCTCCTAGACAGTCATTCAGGAAGCTGGACTTTACAAGGAGGAGTGTAGCATCAGGATTGGAGGAAGACTCAAAAGCCTACGTCATTCAGATGACACAACCTTCCTTGCTGACACTGAGGAGGACCTGAAGCACATGGTCAAGGGCTGTAGTCTTCAACATTTATTGAAGCTCAACATCAAGAAGACACAGATTCTTACCACAGGATCAGTTGGCAGCACCAAGGTAGATGAAGAAAAGATTTACAGTTTGCTTGGTTCCACAATTTTACTGTTGACACCAGCAGGCAGGAATTGTACTGGGGAAATATGCTGTCAGGGACCTCTCCAGAGTACTGAGAAGCAATGTTGTCAGTCTAGAGACTAAGGTGTGCCTGACATAGGTCCCGGTGTGCACAATCACTTGCTATGCATCAGAGAGCTGGACAATGACTAAAGATGACAGAAGAATTGATGTCTTTGAGTTGTCGTGCTGGAGAAGAGTCTCTAACATACCATGAACTGCCAAGAAAACAAATAGGCCTGTTTTGGAAAGGGAAAAATGAAATTTCTCCTTGGAGACCAGGATTTTGAAGCTCCATGTCATATACTTTTGGGTATGTGGCTAGGAGGGACCAGTCCTTGGAGAAGGACATCATTGGAAGGATGGAGGAAAAATACAGAAGAGGAAGACCCTGAATGAGAAGGATTGAAACAGTAAAGTGGCAATAGGGGTAGGTGTGTCAATGTCAGTGAGACTGGCTCAAGACAGAATGTCTTCAGATCTGTTGAGTCATAGGCAACTCAACAGAACTTAACAGCAAAAGTATACACACTCTTACAGACTTATATGCAGTGTGAGAAACCTTGAAAAAAATTGGCTTTTTAAGGCATTGTGTTAGCTCTTATTGGGGCCATGGTCTCTAGTTACCTTAACTTCAAACACATGGTTCTGCAAATAATCAATAACTGTAGGACCAGTACTAATGAAGGGTTTTACACCCTAGGAAAGGTGACGATGAGAAAGAATGAAGACACTGTGGTACTGCTATGAAGAAACAAGGTTTAACCAGAGGAAACTTTGAGATATAGCTAAAGATTTTGCTTATCAAACTAAGACCTTAAAAACCTGACTTGTAACTGCTCTGAGATAAAGTATGATGGATAATTGAGTAAACCAGATGCTTCTTTCATTTTATGCTGTTGAGCTAAAGCCTGGATTTGCTGTTAATATGGCTTGGGACTGTTAGACTATACCTGGATTTATATTGGTGATATATTTTGCTTCTCCAACTCCCCAACCTATCTCCCTAATAAACCCCACCACTTAAGTCTGTGAGTCTTACTTACAACGAATATCTGACACAATGACAGGTTAAAGAGTTGCAGTACAGTCACTTAGAGTGACTCTATGAACAATAGATTTGAACCCTATACTGTCCTCTTCATTTTCATCATCTGGGACACACAAGAGTCCATTCCTGCAGTCACTGTGTCAATTCATTTCATTCAGGGTCTTACTGACCCTTAATTATTCCAAGCATGATGTACCTTTTCCAAGTAATAAATAGTTCCTCCTAACATGCCCAAATATGTGAGACAAAGATACAGAGACTATCAAGTACTAAATCCCTGGGTCAAATGACATGCTGTAAAGTTCTTTATGTCTCACATGGTTTCAGGGATTGATCAGTGAATTTGCCAGATCAAACAGTAGGCTACTGACTCAAACTCCAAGAATGAGAGGTCAGTAGAATACAAGTCAGATTTCAGGATCAATAGAGGGTTAGCTTTATCAGGACATGCATGTGTGTACATGAAACGTCAATATAATTAGGGTGGAAGATAAGCCCCACCCTACGAAAAGCTAAAGAAAACTCATGGAAGCTCAATGCTAGCTCTCTTTTGGGATACTCAATTTCTTGGGACTCACATACATCTTTACAGAAAGAATGATGGGATTCATTGCAAAAAGTCTAGACTTACTATATGATGTGGCTTTGGAGAAAAAGGGAATTGATAAAAAAAAAGATATTTAGAAAACTTTGGTTTATGAATGGGGTAAGAAACACACCAACATTAAAGTATTTATTATGCTGTAGTTAGTTACTCAAGAAAAGTTACTTATTGGATATGAAGTTACTGAATTTAATTTCTGAGAAGCTGATGTATAAGGAAAAACAGAGTGATAAGGAAACAGCAACATTTACAATTTCTTGGTTTCTTATATCAGTGGTAGTAAGTACAAAGAAAAAGAATATAGAAACTAAGATAGCTGAAATCAGCACTGAACCAAGTCCCACAAGGACAAAGCTACACCCTTTAATCTCAGGGTCTACCTGGAAAACAAAACAAAACACATGTGGGAGCAATTTGAAATACACCTCTGACCTATGGTCACCAAAGAGCAATCCAGGAGACAAATGGGCAGGATCAAGTAACTATTGCAAGTAGAGGGTGTGCCAGAACTTTGAATAAAATTGATTGTAAGAATGACAAATTTCAGGGAAGCATTTGTGGTTCTGAATGCTGCAGAAGGGAGAATATGTTTGGGTTAGTGTAAGTCTCACAACTCTCTATAGAAGAGTCACAAATGATATTGCAAAATAGAGTTACACAACAGATTAACCAGATGAGAAAATTAGCTTGAAATATTAGATAAAATATGTTGAATAGGTTTGCTTATCCTTTGACATGAAAGTGCCCTTCTCCCCATTTAAATAACAAATGGAACAATGCAGAGGAAAAGTTGATGATATGTATATGCAAGCTATGTTGGAATGGTATTATGGCACTGAGTCCATTAATCCAATTAGTTTCCTTCTTGCAGAGGCCTTGAAAGAGATGATAACCACAGAATCTCTTATAAGATGGGCACCTCATGCAGTTTTGCTACTGAAGGGAAAAGTAACAATTCAAGAAAATGTGTCTGCTCTATTGAAATTATTTTTCATTATAGGTTTTAAAGAAAAAAAGAAAGAATTGTGATTTGAAGACAAATACTAGACTATCAGAAAAAATTTACCCTAGCATAGGGGAGATTTTTGAATAGTTACTCAGGAATGGGATGAATACAATGGCTATTGTATTCATGGCTCTTAGAGGTTAACTGTAGGTCACTGGGGTCTAAATATAGTAGCTGTGGCTTCAGCAATCCAATCCATCATATGACAGAAGGGTAAAGAAAATACAGTATATTGATGAAGTTGAGACAAAGATTCTAAGGCAGAATTACAGGAGGTTGGGTGGCCAGTGGAGTCTCCCTCAACATCAAAAAGACCTAAACAAGTTTATACTATTCTTTCTAATTATGAAGTAATTAATGATGGGATGCCCTACCTGAAATTACTTGATGCAGACGTTTAGCATTGACTGTAAGGCCTGGGTCTTTTGCTCCAGACCCCGCAGGGAACCTGAGGCCATATGTCCATGTGTAGGTAAAATAGCATAGAAGTGGAAAATATATCTTCTTTGGGATGATAGACATAGTAGCCTAATGTGCTGTAATTCTCAAGCCTATTGATAAAATCTTGAAATGACCTAACGTAGTATTAAGAGGATATAGGAAAGCAGCAATTGATAGAACCAAAGTGAAAGTCTGGATAAGAATTGGATAAGAATTGTGTACAGTAGTTTCATTTTCTTTACATGAATGTATTATTAGTATGAACATTTTGTTTACTTGGGGAACACAATCTCTATCATGTATTGTAAAACTGAGAGCATATAAGTCTAGTCTGGTACCAGTGTTGATTGGACATTCTAAATGGGAACCATTAGAACTGACTAAGCCCATTCAGGTTGTTAATAGAATTAGTATGAAATAGCTGGCAGACAACTGCTTGGATCAAAAACATGCTAAAGACTAGAGTTTTGATACCAAAAAATTTTGTGTGTTAACAGCTTTGTATATAGCCTGTTTAAAAAAACACAAACCCAAAACAAAACAAAACAAAAAATAAGATGACACTTTGAGGTTAACTGTTGGTTATGGGTTGGTGTAAATTGAAGGACCCCCGAACCGTTGGTCCTGTTCTTTCCCGAGTGGACAGCGAAGACCCAAGAATCCAAGACACAGGCTTGATGCAACAGCAAGAGATAAGAGGTTTATTGCGGAGCTCCAGGCCGACCCTTATCTCTCTCAGGAGACAAAGGAGCCGACCCAGAGCAGACAAAGTTGGGTTTTTTTTATACACTTTAGGGGGATACAACTGAGTATCAGCTTCTCATTGGGTGATGAAAGCACAATTTGAATTCATTGGTTCAGTGTTCGCTCAGGGTTTACACAGCATTGTTGCACGTAGTACTTGCGGCAGTCACGTAGCACATGT
>NW_006399768.1:8549325-8567925 GCF_000299155.1 Elephantulus edwardii | reverse complement strand
CTTTAAAAATTAACTTAGCTGAGAACTATAGAAACTATTTTAATTTCAATCTTTTCATAAATAAAGTAGCTGTGGCTTCAGCAATCCTATATATGGTATGACAAGTAAAGAAAATATAGCAGACCAAAGAGACTGGTACTCAGTTACAGATCTTGCAAATGCTTTTTCTCCATTCTAATCTCAGAAAAGAGGCAGCCACAGTTTGTTTACACATAGGAAGATTACTCAGCTTATGATTACAATATTTCCACAGGAATATATGAATACAGCAGCCTACTGTCAAACCTTAGAAGACACTTGGCCTAGATCCAGATATCTAGCGTAACTATGCATTGTGCAATAAATAGTGCAACTATATATTGATGTTAACCTGTTAATCTCAAACAGTGAAGAAGAGGATAAGAAGTGATTTGAAGACAGTGATTGCCTACTTGACAACAGATAAATTGACCAACATTGATAAATCTTTCAGAAATGCAAGTACCTACCTAAACAGTAAAATTTCTGCAAATAACCAGGGTAGGAACTACACATGACATTCCACAGAAAACCAAGAAATAGCTGCCTTCACTACCAACTCCCAAAACAAATGAGAAGCTCAATATTTGATAGGCATATTTAGATTTTAGAGGACTGTTATTCCACATCTTGCAATATTGTTGGCTTCTATGCACAAAGTTACTCAAAATAAAGCTGTGTTTGAATGGGGCCCTGAGCCACAAAAGGCTATGAATAAAATATAGAACCAAGTCTCACTTTCCTTGTGTCTAGAAGTTATGATCCACATTTAGACGTGATTCTTGAGGCCTCTATCACCTGTGAATATGCAAATTGGTGCTTATGGAACAAACTTGAAAAGGATGCTTTGTAGCAGCCATGGGGATACTGGACAAGAAAAATATATGATGATGCTGCACAATGCATGATAAAAACAATTGCTTGTCTGCTATATGGTTGAGACCTCTGTAACGGCAGGAAGACGTAAGATTATTATGAGACTGGAAATATCAATCACGTCAAGAGTGATGTTGTTGTTTGTTGTTCGGTGTTGTCAAGTATGACTTATACTTACTCTATAAACAAAAGATCTGAACCCTCCTCTATCCTATGGCATTCTTAGAACTCCTGATATACAAGAGCCCATTACAGCAGTCACTGTGTCAATCCACCCTGTTGAGGATCTTCCTCTCCTTTGACAAACCTCCACCTCAAAGGAATATTCCCTCTTAACAACATGCCCAAAGTATGTGAGGTGAAGTCTTATCAGTCTTGCCTCAAAAGAGCATCCCAGCTACACCCTCTCCAAGATACAATTGTTTATTCTCCTGGCCATCAACTAGATGTCTGGGGCTCTTCTCCAACACTACAGCTCAAAGGCGTGAGTTCTTCTTCTGTCATCTTTATTTATTGTCCAATTCTCAGATACATAGAAAGTAATCAGAAAGACTATGGCCTCAATCAGAAGCATCTTAGTCCTCAAAACTGACATAATTACTCCTGAATTAGAGAAGCACCTAATGGCAGATTTTCCCAATGCAATGTGTTAGCCCTTATTTCCTGACTGCTGGTACCAAGGGTGTTAATTGTGGATCCAAGCAAGCTGAAGCTGTTGACAGTTTCAATCTCCTTTCCATCCATCATGACATTAATTATCAGTCCAGTGGTAAAAATATTTGTTTTCTTGACATTGGGATGCAATCCATATAGAAGGCTGCATTCCTTGATCTTCTGCAACAAGTGTTGAAGTCCTCCTCACTTTCAGCAAGGAAGGTTTTGTCATCTGCATAATAATATTGATGAGTCTCCCTCCAATTCTGATGCCACACTACTCTTCATAGAGTCCAATCTCTCAGATAACTTGCTCATCAGCATGCAGTGAAAACAAGCAGTACCAGAGGAATTTGTTCAGCACACTGTTGAAAAAGCAAAGAGAACCAGAGGACTGAGTACCAAAGGTATTTGACTGTGTGGATCCACAACAAACTGTCACTAACCTTGAGGAAAATGTAAATCATAGAACACTTGAGTGTGCTTATGTAAAATTTGTACTTGGACCAGAGCAGTCCTCAGAACAGAGCAGGGAAATATTTCATGGTTCAAAATCAAGAAAGAAGGGTAAGAGGGATCCATTCTGCCCACCATACCTTTTCAATCTATATGCAGAAAAGATCATTCAGGAATCAGAGCTTTATGAGGAGTAATGAGGCATCAGGATTGGAGGCGGACTCATCAATAACTTGGAGTATACAGATGACATAAGCTTGCTTGCTGAGAAGTACCTGAAGTGCTTGCTATAGAAGGTCAAGGATTATAGTCTTCAATATAGATTGAAGCTCAACATCAAGAAGACAGACTCTTACCACTGGGCAAATTGACAGCACCATGATAGATGAAGAAGAGATTGAGGTTGTTAACAATTACAGCTTACTTGGCTTCATAATCAACACACTTGACATCAGCAGTCAAGAAATCAAAAGATGAATTGCACTAGGATTGGTGTCAGGGACTTCTACAAAGTACTAAAAGGACCTCTCCAAAGTATTAAAAAGCAACGATGTCAGTATCTAGACTGACGTGTGCTTAATCCAAGCCATGGTCTTTGCAACTATTTCCTATTGCACAAAGAGCTGGACAAACACTAAGGATGACAGAAGAAGATTCAATGCCTTTGTGTTTTGCTGGAGAAGAGCTTTGAGCGTACCATGATCCACCAAGAGAACAAATAGATATATCTTGAAGAAAGTAAAATCAAGTTTCTCCTTGGAGTTAGGATTTTGAAGCTCTGTCTCACATACTGTGAACACATGGCCAGGAGAGACTGGCCGTTGGAGAAGGATATCATGATCAGCAGTAAAGGAAGACACTGGATGAGATGGATTGATACAGCATCTGGAGCAGTGGGGGTTGTTGTTTCTGAATCAATGAGACTGGCTCAGGACAGTGCAGGCTTCAAAGTTGTTATATATAGGGTCACCATGTGTCACAGGTGACTCAATGGCAGATAACAACAACAATACATATTGAGTACATACAGAGAGAATGCAACCCTGACACACTCCTTTCTTAATTTTAAAGCACGCAGTATTCTTTTGCTCTGTTCTCACAACAGCCTCCTGGTCCAGATATAGTTTGCACAACAGCCTCATGGTCCAAGTATAGGTTCCCTATGAGCGTAATTAAGTACTCTGGGATTCTCATTCTTCTCAATGTCAGCCACAACTTGTTATGATCCAAACAGTCAAATGCCTTTGCATAGTCAATAAAGCATAGTAATTCTTCTGGTATTTCTTACTTTTAGCCAGGATCCATTTGACATCAGCAATGATATCCCTGGTGTCATGGCGTCTTCTAAATCCTTCTTGAACTTCTGGCAAGTTCTTATCTAAGTACCAAGTACTAAGTACTAAGTACTAAGTACTGTTCTAGCAATTTTTGAACCATCTTCAGGAGTGTGATGTTAAAAATATTAATAATAATCTTGTATGTGATATTAATAATATTGTTCAATAGTTTCCACATTGAGTTGGATCACCTTTCTTAGGAATGAGAACAAATATGGACCTTTTCCAATACGTTGGCCAGATGGCTGTCCTACAAATTCCTGGCATAGACCGGTGAGCACATCCAAGGTTGCACCCAAGGTAGCAAATCAATTCCTGGGGCCTTATATTTTTCCAATGTCTTCAATGCAGCTTCTAATTCTTCTTTCATTACCATTGGCTGCTATTCATAGGGTTGTTGTTATTGGTGTTGTTATGTGCTGTCGAGTCATTTGCGACTCATAGCACATACAACAGCCCTAAACCCTGCTCTATCCTGTGCCAACTTCCTGAAATTACTTCCTCATTACCCCAATTCAATTGAGGATCTTCCTCTCTTACACTGTCCCTCCACCTTCGCAAGCATGACGTCCCTCTCCAAGGACTGATCCTGCCTTGCAACATGTTCAAAGTTTGTCAACTGAAGCTTCAGAACTCTGGCTTCCAAGGAACAGCCTGCCTTCACCCTATTCAAGATGAACTTGTTTGTTCTTCTAGCAGTCCATGGTATATTGAATACTCTTCTCTAGCACCACAGCCCAAAGGCACCAATTCTTCTATCATCCCTAGTCATTGTCCAGCTTTCTAATGCATAGCAAGTAATTACAAAGATCTTGGCCAGTATCAGGTGTAGCTTAGCCTTCAGAGTGATGTTGGTTTTCAGTACTTTGGAGATGTATCTGATAGCAGATTTTCCCAATGCAATTTGTCTTTTAATTTCCTGGCTGCTGGTACTAAGAATGTTGACTGTAGAGCCAAGCAAACTGAAGCTGTCAGCAATCTTAATCTCTTCACCATCTATCCTGATGCTGTCAGTAGGCTCAGTGGTGAGAATTTTTGTTTTCTTAATGTTGAGCCTCAATCCATATTGAAGGCTGCAGTCCTTTACCTTCTGCAGCAAGTACTTCAGGTCCTCCTCAGTTTCAGCAAGCAGGGTTATGTCATCTGCATAACGGAGATTGTTGATGAGTCTACCTCCAAACCTGATGCCATATTTCTCCTCATAGAGTCCAGTCTCTTCGATAATCTTTTCTGAATATAGATTGAAAAGATATGAAGATAAGACACATCCTTGGTGCACACTCTTCCCAACTTTGAAACATGCAGTTTTCCCTTGGTCTATTTTGATGACTGCCTCCTGTCCATGTATAGATTTTGCATGAGCATAATCAAGTATTCTGGGATTCTCGTTCTTCTTAGAGTCAGCCACAGTTTATTGTGATCTATACAGGTAAATGACTTTGCATAGTCAATGAAACACAGATAGACATTCTTTTGGTACTCTCTCTACTTTCAGCCAAGATCCATCTGACATTAGCTATAATATCCCTAGTACCACGGCCTTTTCTATATTCAGCCTGCACTTTAGACAATTCCCTATTGCTGTGCTGTTCCGGTCATTTTGGATAATCTTCGGTAGAATCTTGTTTGCATCTGGTCTCAATGATATTGTTCGATAATTTCCGCACTCTGTTGGAACACCTCTCTTTGGAATGGGGACAAATACAGATCTCTTCTGGTCATAACATCTTTCAATATTGCAACACGAAGCTTAAATTTGTTTACAGTTCTTTCAGCTTGAGAAATGCAGAAAGAGTTTTTTTTTTCTTTTTATCCTGCAATCCAAGCTCTCTGTAGATTTCATTATAATACTTTATCATCCCAAGTTGCCCTTTGAAATCTTCTATTCAACTCTTTTTCTTCGATATGTTTTCTTTTTGTTTTGGATTCTTGATTCTCTATTGCAATTTTTAGAGTCTTTTCTGACATTCATTTTATCTTTTTTTTTTCTTCTCTGCTTTTGTAATAATCTTTTAGTTTCTTCATTGATGATATCCTTGATATCATCCCACAACTCATCAGGTCTTCAATCACTGGTGTTCAATGCCTAAACCTATTCTTAAGATGATCTTGAAATTAAGATGGAATTGATTCAAGAACATATTTTGGTTAATGTTGATCTATTTTAATTTTCTTTTGGTTTCAATTTGGACTTGCATATGAATAATTGATTATCTGATCTACAGTATGTCACTTGCATAATTTTGACTGCTGATATTGAGCTTTTCCAATTATTTCTTCCACAGATTTAATCAGTCTGATTCCTATGCAGACCATCAGGTGAGTTTCATGTGTAAAGTTGTCATTTGTGCCTTCTAAAAAAGGTATTTGCAATGTATAAATCATTGTATATACAAACTTAGTCATTCTATTTCCAACCTAATTTCTACCACCAAGCCCATATTTTCCAACAACTATTTCTTATTCACTATTTCCTACTTTTTCATTTCAGTCACCAATTGTCATTAACAGTAATTATCATTTTAATTATATAATTATAGTAATGATAGTTACAACAATCATTAACATTTGGGTGGGGGTTTTAAATTTTGTTAACTGTTTAGGTGGTTTTTCTTTTTATTTTGTTAACTATTTAGACACTTTTGCTTCTGCTAACCATCAAGTGTAAGAGGCTTGGATTTTTTTTTCTCATTTTGTTAACTATCAGCTGTTGGATGCAAGCCTCTTGTTTAACAATTGTGACCTGCTGGGAGGTTAGAGCCCTCAGTCCTGGTGTTAATTTTGTTTTGGGAGACCATTGTTTTAAGTGGTACAGCACTTGTCTGAAAGTTTACTGTATTTAAATAACTTGGAGTTGCTCTGATACTGAAATCTGTGCCTCTAGTATGTCTAATGTCATAAGGGTTACCCATGAGGATATGTTTTGGTGGAATGCCCTGATTAAAAGAGACTGAGTAGCAGAATGGACTATCTACTTCCTAAATAGCAGGCCTTTGAAAACACTATGAACACTAAAGAAAAAGAGTAGTTATAGTATTGTACTCGTTTGGAAGCAATAGTGGCATCCATTTCCTAAAAAAACATGCCTCTGCAAACCTTATGAAGTTTGATAAATGTCAGTAGTTCTAGAAAGTCTTCAGGCCTTTTGTTCATAGGGTCACCATGAGATGTACTAAACTCAACAGCAATCAACAACAAAAACAGTGTACTGATAGAGCCCAGATTGGAAGTCAATTAGAATGAGGAAAAACAATAACAGAAATTTAATAACTGAAAGATGGAATGTATATAGCTTGAATGTTGGAAAACTGGAAATTATTAAAAATGAAATTAAATACATGAATATCAATATACTAGCCATTAGTGAGAAGAGATAGACCAGCTTTGGCCACATTGAATCAGATAATAAATAATATGCAGAGAGAGAATATCAGAAGAAAAATGGTATTGCATTCATAGTAAAAAAGTTGGTTTCAAGTTCTATCCTGAAATACAATGTTGTGAGTAATAGGATAACGTGATATACAAGGAAGACCCACTAACCCAACTATTATTAACATATATGCTTTTACATCTCGAGCCAAAGAAGAAGAAATTTAGAGTTTTTCCCAAGTCTTGCAGACCTAAATTGACTGAGCATTCAATCAAGATGCATTAATGATAATTGGTGACTGAATCCAAAAGTAGGAAACAGTAGAAACAGTTCTGTGATAAAATAGAAATAGTCCATTCAGGATCAGGCCACTAGGGGAATGCAGTTAAGCACCCACCATATCCATGAGCAAGTAGCTGTTTACCCATTGGTCATACACTGCAACATGGACAGTGTGGTCACTCACTGCTGATCAACAGAGGTATGCTTTGTTCACAGTTTGCAGTTCCAGAGTACGTGGAAAGCATGTTATCTAACAATAGGTTACATCACGTGTAACAATACTCAGTTGATCAGAAGACTGTAATGGAAGAAGGCAAGAATAAGCCAGCAACATGGACTGAAATCAGACATATTTCTCTTTCTGCATCTAAGACATAAAATACCAGTAAAGTTTGTTAGGCTTGCCAGTAAAAGAGACAGAGGTTGCTGGGGTGGGGGTGGGGGAGTTAGGGGGGGATTGTGAAGGTCCTGCATGTAGCTGGCAAGTTGATTATATTGGACCAATAACACCAGTGACTCCAGATGGCTACAAACAAGTCCTTACAGAAATAACACTTATTCTAGACTGGGTATAACATTTGTAACTGAAGTAAATCACAAAATACTACTAGGTGGATACCACTCTGCCACCAGCAAAGAAACATCTGCACTAGGAAACAAGAAAGCACGAGGACCTACAGCACCAACAGTAAGAGCAGCCTCAGCAGAAAAATAAACCTGACTTGAGACAGAACCAGAGACCTGACATGAGACAAGACCTTGGAAAACAGCAGGTTTTCCCAGTGCAACATTTCTTTTGATTTTCTGAATGCTGATGCCAAGGGTGCTGATTCTGGATCCAAAGTGGCATTTACATTATGCTCTGCTGAAGAAATGAAGCGGAATGCTTTGAATCTCCACCTTAACCCACGGATGCAAGATACAGTCAGGAGTTGAAAATGACCTGTCAGCTGCTTTCCAAGACACTATCCTTGTCCAACTCAGCTTTAGTCTTCTCAGACCCCAAAGGTGAGGCACTCAGAAAACAGATTTGACAGAAGGAAAGAAACTTTGAGGCCAGATGGCCCATGGATTAGAGACCACTGCAGGCATAATCACAGGTCTGGACTATATGATCATCAGTGCAGGTTCCCCTGTGACTCCATGCCTCAAGGACAGTCAGCATCAACGAGCAGTCAGCTCCAGCTGGTGCTCAGCACCAGCTAGGTGGTCAAAACCAGCCTGGTGGTCATCTCCAGCAGATCGTATCTTTGCCTGCTTCCCAGGTTATATAAAACTTTTTAAAAAGAGGCTTCTTGACACCTGCCTGCAATGATACCTTGGGTCCTCTTCCTACCCTTTCTTCTGTGATGTGTGGAGGAGGGAAGGAAAAGATTTCCCCATATTTCCAGTCAAGGGAAGTACATTTGAAAACTAAATGATCCCCCGAGGTAAGTATCTCTTGGTGTCATGCTTTTTTTTTTTAACAGTAAAATTTGCCATTGTGGAGGGTAAATCATGATTATCAAAATAATTGGTTTTGATATTGTTGTTATGTGTCATTGAGTTGCTGCAACTCATAGCAACCCTGTGTACAACAGTTCTGAAGCCTGCCCTGTCTTGAGCCAATCTTACTGACTCTGACACACCTACCTCTAGTTGCTGTGTCAGTCTCATCCAGGGTCTTCCCTCTTGCATTGGCCCTCTACCCTTTCATGCATGATGTCCTTTTCCAAGGAATGGTCCCTTCTGGCCACATGCCAAAAGTATGTGAGATGGAGCTTCAAAATCCTAGCATCCAAGCAGAAACTTGGTTTCAGTTTCTCTAAGATTTATTTGTTTTCTTGGGGGTCCATGTATGTTCAAGACTCTTCTCCAACACCACAATTCAAAGGTATCAATACTTGGCTATAAATCTTGTTTTCCACCCTATTTTTGCTTGTCTCAGAGGCCCTCATTGTCCTTGCAGATGAAAAGAAGGGCAAAGTTCAGATGGTAACGTTTCCAAACACATACCTATGCAAACAGTGAAGATGGGTCGTGGCAGTCCAGTCCTTGTTCAGGTCCTTGCTGTAACTCCACAAGGATAGCCAGTGGCTTATTAATCCACTAACAGTAGGCACAGAGGCTCCTTCATCATGAGACAACAGTATGCTCTCTTTCCAGAATGCTGAATCAGTCAGCAATCCTTTGATTCACTAATCTCTGTGTCAGTAAACATGGAGATGCTTTTGTGATGCAGGTTCCCTAGGACCTACCCTCATGAAGAAACACCATGAGCCTTAGCAAAGAGATAGACAAGGTTAGGGGAACAGGTGAGCATTGGTTGGTTTAATGCGGTCTGGGAAACATCAAGCACTATGATGTGAAAGTTGAGCTTGCTGAATGAAGCCTATGGAGGAAGGAGGCAGGCAGAAGAGCAGCTGGGCATCAGATGGTTGAACCAGATCAGGGAAGCATCAAACAAAAAGATGAATGAAGTCTGAGGAGAATGGAGGCAGGCAGAGGATCAACTCTGGGAGTGGTTCAGAGGCTGCAGAGTGTACCTGTTTGTAAAACATCATCACAGAAGAAGGTCGAAGTCACTAAACCATGTAGGACCAGAGTATGTGGCATGAGCTGAAGAAAACAAGACAGAGGTCAACACAAAGTGTGATACGTTAAGGCCACATTTCAGCTTTTGATCTTTCACCCAAAAGCAGTGAGAAATCTCCCAGGACTCTTGAAAGTAGATTTTTTAAAAGAACTATCAACCTTAGAACAATTTGGCAATGGCAATGGCAACTTGAAAGGCTAGATAAAGAAACTTAAAAATATTGGATGTATATTAATGAGGGAGAACCAATGTGAGAATTGTTGCCCAATTGGAAGCATGCAATCATTGTAAGGGAACTGTGCAAACAGAAGTTGTTGGATTGGAGTTTGTTCTCATCAGCAATAAAATAATGTATTTTAAAATAAGTAGGTAAAGGAAGAGAGCAAGCTGGAGGGCAGAGTGAATGTGGAAGAGAATAATTGGAAGGGAGAGATGGCTAAGAATGTACAAGCTAAATGGGTGTACTTAAGGTGCTCAGGGACACTGATGGTGGTCCTGGGGTGAAGACATTTGGCTAATAACCAAAAGGTCAGTGGTTTGGATCCACCAGGTGCTCCATGGCATAAAGATGATGCAACCCATGTCTATCAAGATTTGCACCTTGAGAAAGGAACTCTTGTACATTGTTGGTGGGATTCTAAAATAGTACAACTACTGTGGAAGTTAGTTTGGCATTTCATCCAAAAGGTGAACATAGAGATTCCATATTACCTAGCTGTTCTACTGTTTGGAATAAACCCTGAGAAAATGAGAACTAAGGCACAAACAGAGACTTATACATCAATGTTCATAATAGCATTATTTACCATAGCAAGAACATGGAAACAGCCCAAGTGCCTAACCACAATGGAATGGAGGGAGAAATTATGGTACAATTAACACAATGGAATACTACGCAGCACGCAGGAGCAATGATTTCGTAAATTATTACCTAACATGGGAGGGACTGGAGAGCATTATGCTAAGTGAACAAACTCAGTCTCATAAAGACAGATACTGTAAAGGACCATAATTGTAGCGCATGTATGAGGATCCAAGGTGGGGGGTGTGGTTGCTTAAACATAGGGTTGTACAATTTGATAGTTGGAGGGAGGAATTGGGAATGGAAAGAGGAAAAGTCTGGTGTGAAAAATAATGCATATGAACTTTATATGTAAACCAGTATAAAATAAAATTAGAAAAAATAACTGTTAACAAAAGATATTATACCAGTTTGGGCCACCAAATTATATTTCTTTAGACCAAGGAACACACTTTACTACCCACAGTGTGGCAAAGCTGCACAAAATATCACCTTACATGGATTTACCATGTTGCCTCCCACCCTGAAAATACTATGATCTGATAGAGAACTGGAATGAGCAATTGAAACTTTGTTATAATTGAGCCTTCCTCCAATACCAATGTCACATTTTTCTTCATAGAATCCAACTTCTAGAATAATTTTCTCATAATAAAGCTTAAATAGATATGGAGAAAGGATAAAACACTGACACACACCTTTTCTAATTTTAAACCATACTGTGTTTGCTTGTTCTGTTCACACATCAATCTTTGGGTTTAAATACAGATTTTACCTGAGCATAGTTAAGTGTTCTGGAATTCCCATTTTTTCAATTTTAACCATAATCTGTTATGATACACACAGGCAAATGCCTTTGCATACTCAATAAAGCGCAGAGAGACATTCTTGGAGTATTATTTTGCTTTCAGCCAGGATCCATCAGTGATATCAGCAGTGATATCATTAGTGTCATGGCTTCTTCTAAATCCAACTTGAAAGTCTGATAGTTCTCTATATACTCTTTTAGCTATTGTAAGTGATCTTCAGCAACATTTTGCTTGCATGTAATATTAATGATATTGTTCAATAATTTCCACATTCTTCCGGATTGCCTTTCTTAGGAATGAGAACAAACATGGCTCTCTTCCACTCAGTCAGCCAAGAAGCTGCACTCCAAATTTCCTGGCATAGACTGGTGGGCAAGTCCAGGTCTACTTCTCTCATTTGACATATTTCAATTGATGTCATATTGATTCCTGGGGTGTTAGTTTAGCCAATGCCTTCAGTGCAGATTGAATTTCTTCCTTCATTATCACTGGCTCTTGAGCATATGAAATACTTCAGTGTTGGTCAGTTTATTTTGATATAGTGACTGTGTATTCCTTTCATCTTCTTTGATGTTTCCTGGATCTTTCAAAATTTTGCCCATAGCTTCCCTAAGTATTGCAACTCAAGGCTTGAATTTGTTTTACAGCTAGGTAACTGAGAATCCTGAGTGAGTTTTTATTTTTTTATTCTCCCATTATTCTACATCTCTGCACATTCTATTATAGTAGTTAGGCCAATAAAATCTGGTAAAATATAATGGGAACATGGAAGCTGCAACTAGATTCACTTAAAGTGTGATAGATTCCATTAGGGTAGCTTTTAAGGAATAAAGAGACTTCAGAGAAAGAAAGGAGTGAAGATCTTATAAAAAGATTGTTGTGGGTTTGATTTAGGAATGTTGACAGGAAAATCCCTATGCATTATGTTTGTGAGTGATATTTCTTTTATAAATCAGAAAGAAGTTAATATAATTTTTAAAAAATATTTCTCTTTAATTCTTTACCTCTAATTAACATTTTATATGATGGTTCACCATGTGCGTCACCAGTGGCAATGATTTCTCTCTATAATGTAAATATCTTATATGTTATATATATCCTTGCCTCTATAATATTAACGTCCAAGGCATCAAGTCTAGAGATTGTTCTTAAATGTTCAAGGTTGCATTTGGGTCTCAAGGACTTGTTTCATTTTCTTCAGTCTCAATGAAAACTGGCATGTAGGCAGTTGATGTTAAGGTCTGTATTAACCTGTAGCCTTGTTGTGTCTGATCATAATACTGAGCTTTTCTAACGATCTTTGTCCACAGATAATAGTCAATTTTTTCCCTATATATTTTATCAATTTAGGTTATATGTACAATTACATTGTTTGCATGTTGTTGTGTTGTTTGGTTGTTGTTGTTTTTTACTTTGCAATAAATAAGTTGGTTGCACAAAATTCCATTATTATATATTCTTCAAGCTCATTTCTATCACAAAGATCATGTTTTCCAACAATCAATATTTCTTTCTTTCCAGCTTCTGCTTTCCAAACATCAGTTGTTACAAATGTATTTTGGTTACATATTTTTATCAATTTTTAACTGCCTATTTTGGTAGAAATTCTCAATTTATTAATCTGTTATTATAGTGGTAGATATCTATATTTGAATAATAGTTATATTATCAAATATTCTTTGTTTGCATATAGATATTATCCTATCACTGAGAGCATTGTACTTCAGGACAAATCTTTAAATATTTTTTAGACGATGAATTCTACACCATTCTTCTTCATTTTCGTCATTCTCATTATAGTGGATTATATTATTTTCTTATTCAAAATTGTCAATACTAATGCATTTCACTTCACTAATGAATAGAATGTTTGCAGCTTTTTTATTCATTGTAGACTATGTTACATCAACAGATAAAAGTCCTTGACTGAGCAAAAGTTTTATTCCACCAACATCATTAAGCTAAACTCTATTTAAGAATGCAACTCTTTCCCAGTTGTATTTTTAATATCTTCCAACCTGAGAGTCCCATATGCCACTAAATCAGACAATGTTCTGCTGCTATTCATAGGATTGTCAAAGGTTAATTTCTTCAAAAATCCATTTTGGCTTTTATTTAGTCTGTCTTCCTCTGAAAGTTCTTTTGAAAGAACCTATTCACAAGGGGCTATCCTATTGAAATTTGAGAAATATATTTGATGCAGTTAGTTCTAAATACAGTCTACTAAATGAGTAGTTGGATCATATCAGGTACTTAGAAATGAAGAAATCAAAAGGTCATTATAAAGGAAAGGAAAAACAACAAACACACATCAAGTACAAGTTTTAAGATATTCTCATATCTTGCTTTGGAACATAGGTAAACTAATGGGAAAGGAATAAAGGACAAAATAAGAGCTGAACAGACATTTTAAAGAGTACCTAAAATTTTGCAAATATCTAAAATTAGAAAATCAAAAATTAAGAATAAACAAAGTAAACTCATGTAATATACAAAATGGGTGACTGTTGAGGACATTATGCTGAGTGAAATATCTAAGTCACAAAAAGACAATTACTGCATAATGCCACAGTTATAGAACAGGACTGATATGGAGGTTAAGGGAAACTAAGAAAAAAAGGGATCAATAATGTCCACAGAACTGAAACAGATGAAGGAGAGAACTGTATAAAATGAATATATAATTACGTATTATTAACATGACAAAGAGTCCAGAATAAGAGCTGCATAGTAAAGTGGTCTGGGAGAGGTGGTCTATATAGCAACGAAAGAATTTTTTTTCCCAAATAAAAAGCTAACTGGGTGTGGGGAGAGGGGAGGACAGGAAGAAATATGTGCAACAATAAATAAATGGAAATCTAAGTTCTCTATAAACTTTCACTAAAATCCCAATTAAAAAAATAAGAATATATGGAACACTTATTAAGCTGAAAACTGAAGATAACATTCAATGTTCAAGTTACAATTGTTGTTAGATGCTGTCAAGCCAACTAGGATTCACAGCAATCTTAAGAATGACAAAACTGAAATCTTCCCTATCCTGTGTTGTCCTCATCATCTCTGCCACATTTGACCCTGTTGTTAAGGTCACTGTGTCAATCCATCTCATTGAGGGTCTTCCCCTCTCTCATTGACCCTCTGCCTCTCTAAGAAAGATGTCCTTTTCTAAGCACTATCCTCTTCTAGCAACCTGTCCAAAGTACAGGAGATGAAGTTTCACCATCTATCGAGCACCAGGACTGCTCTCTCCCCAAGACATATTTGTTTGTTCTTTTAGCAGTCCATGGGATATTTAATATTTTTCTCCAGTATCGTAGCTCAAAAGCATTGATGTGTCTTCTATAATCTTTATTCAAATTGCAACTCTCAGATGCATAGGAAGTAACTGAAAAGACTGTGACTTCAACCAGGCACATCTCAGTCTTTAACATCTGTGTTCTTCAAACTTTGGAGAGACTCCTGACTGCAGACTTTCCCAATGCAACACTATTTTTTTAAAAAAATAGTTTATATTGTGTTTCATTTCTATACATTGCATTATTTGCTATCTCTCATTTACATTGTCTTTCATACAATCATTCATATACACTGTATTCCATATAACCAATTACCATTAATCAATGGATATTCTACACCATCCTTTCAAGTCTCCCTTGAATCTTTCCCATTCCTTCGTCCTTCCCCCCAAATCCCTCCATTAAACTGTTATCCTAGTAATTTTCACCGTTCTCCTTTTTCTGCCCTCCTCTCCTTTCCTCTATACACATCCTGCTAGTTATTCTTCCTCTAATTTTGCAATAGTGATATTATGTAGAATTTGTCCTTATGAAACTGAGTCAGTTCACTCAGCATAATGCTCTCTAGACTCTCCCATGTTATAAAATATTTTACAAACTTGTTGCTCCTTAGTGCTACATTGTATAGAATTGAATTAATGTGCCACAGTTTCTCAATGCATTTATTTGTTGATGGAAATTTGGAAATATTCTTTCTATTTTGATAATGCTGCTATGAATGCAGGCATACATATCTCCATTCGTGTCTCAGTTCTAATTTCTTTGGGCTATATACCTAGTAGTGGAAGGACAAGAACTTATGGGATTTCTAGGTTCAGTTTTTGGAGGAAATGCCAAGCAATTTTACAATCTCATGAAAAGTACATGGGAGTTTCAATCTCCCCACATCCTCACCAATATTTATTGTCAAAGATAGTATCTCACTTTTTTAATTTACAATCTTTGATTGTGAGCATTTCTTCATGTGTCTGTTAGCCAGGTTGATTTTCCTTGATGAAACATTCTCCTCTTTTTTGTCCATTTTGGTTATTAATCTAATGTTTCAAGTAGACATTAAAAGCAATTGGAAAGTTTCTTTAGAAAGGAATTAGATTCTGAATAAGTAAAGGTCTTCGGAAAAATGAGTCAAATGGGAAATATAGCACTCTCTGAACTCAAAGCCAACTACACATACATAACAGCTAGAACAGCATGATACTGGTACAATACAGATCTAGACAAATGGAACAGAATTGAGAACCCAGAAATTAATTATCTACCTACAGACAATTGACATTTGATAAGGATTCAAAATCTATTAAATAGAAAAATGACAACCTCTTCAACAAATGGTGCTGGCAAACTGGACTTTGTCCTGCAGAAAATGGAAACAATGCCCATGTTTCACACCACACATAAAAATCAATTCAGGGTAGATCAGAGACATAGGGGAAAAAACTAAAACTATAAAGAGCATAAAGACAAAATGGGAGCAAACTTAGAAGCCCTACTTTATGGCATATATAGGTTTATGAATGGACAATCAGGAGAAGGTAAAAATCAATGAATGAGATCTTCTAACAATTAAGTCTCTATTTACATCAAAATATTTTTCCAGTCAGGTGAAATGAAAACCTACAGATTGGTGAAGATCATTTAGCAATGACATTTCAGGCAAGGGGCACTTTTTTATTTCCAGACTGCTGCTATTAAGGTTGTTTATTGCTCTTCCAAGTAAGATGGTATCATTGGCAATTTTTATCTTTTACCCACCTATCATGATGCTGTCTATTGGTCCAGTGATGAGGATTTTGTTTTCTAGTTGTTGACATGTAATTCATATTTAATGTTGCAGTCTTTGATCTTTTGCAGCAAACATTTCAAGTCCTCATCACTTTCAATAAATTATTGTCATCTGCATAATGCAGACATTACAATACTAAATGAATGATACAGAAAATATCATATGAAAATGGAAAGGGTACAGAGTCATTGTATCAACAAAAGTGGTCAGCACTGAGCCATTTCAGAAATCTGTTTACCAAGAAGGACTTGTTCAAACAGAATAACGACAAGCTGTATAGTTTAAAATCAGGGGAATTTTTATGCTAGGCCATGCCATTTTAATATTATATTCACCCTGTATGCTGAACAAATAATCTAAGAAACTTTAGTATATAACTCATCAATAACATATGATTTGCAGATGACTCACCCTTACTTTCTGAAAGTGAAGAAGTCTTGAAGCAGTTATTTTGGAAGATCAAAGATGGCATCACCTTTTATATGGATTACAAATCAACAAAAAGTAAACAGAAATCCTCAAAGTTTACCAAAAGACAACAACATGATAAATGGAGAAATGTATAAAGTGTTCAATAATTTTCTTGAATCTAAAATCAACACTCATAGAAGCAGTAGTCAAGAAATTAAATAACATATACCTCTGGATAAAACTGCTTCCAAGCAGATTTTTATATTGCTAAAGATAATCACGCTTAAAGACTAAGATTAACATAAGCCCACTGACAATGTTGGACAATTAATAAGTAAGACCAAAGAAAATTGATGACTGAATTGCCATGTTGACAAAGAGTTTTTAATAAATCATGAAATGCCAAAGGAACAAACACATCTTTTGGAAAGAAATGCAGACTAAGTGCTTCATGGAGGGAATAATTATGATAATTCAGTCATATTATGAAGAAGGCCTCTTCAGAAGAAGGAAGAACAATCTTCTCCTGTATGATTCACTGGCTCTCAAAACCTTCTGGGGTATCAGCTATGAGTTGCTTCTGACTCAACAGCAAACAACAATGAAACGGTCCTTAGAGAAAGATATCATGATTGGAAAAGTGTAGGGTCAGGGAGGAGAAAGAAAGACTTTCACCAAAATAGATTGCCATCATGACTATAAAATAGGCTTAAGCACAACAGAGATTGAAAGGATGGTGAAGGATTGGGATTTCATTTTTGTGTGTGTGCACACAGTCAATATGAGTCAGATCTGAATTCACAGCAACAATAGTATGATATTAATGATCCAGTATTAAAGGCAATTAGGTAATGACACAATCAGCCCTGATCTAATTGATGTAGGGGATGTATCTTCAGGGTTGTGTCTTTTAGTATATATAGATATATAGATAGATAGATGATAAGATAGATAGATAGATAGATAGATAGATAGATAGATAGATAGATAGATAGATAGATAGATATAGCAACTAACAACAGACCTGGTCCCTGTCTGTCCTATCCTGTGCTATCTTCACAATATCTTACACATTCAAGCCCATGGCTACAGTGGTGAGAATCTTTGTTTACTTGATGTTGAGCTTCAAACCATTTGGAAGGCTGCAGTCCTTGACCTTCTGCAGCAAGTGCTTCAGGTCCTCCTCAGTTTCAACAAACGGGGCTGTGCCATCTGCATAACACGGGTTGTTAATGAGTCTTCCTCCAATCCTGAGATACATGGATAAGAAGATTCAATATAGTAAAAACGACAGTCTTACCAAAAGCAATCTACATGTTTAACACAATCTCAATATAGACTGTTGTTGTTGTTAAGTGCCGTTGAGTCGCAGGAGACTCATAGAGACCCTGTGAAGGAGAGTCCTCGATGATTGAGTGCCTTTCATCCTCTCTCTGGGTTCATAGGGTTTCTGGAGGCAAGCTATTATGGAAGTGGATACCACTCCTCCTTCCACGCTTGTTTTAATCGGGGAGCTCCACCTCACCTTCTGTCTGCATCGGGTAGCCAGCCATTAACAAATTGGACACATCAGTGTCACAGTGTTCAGCCTCACAGCAACTACAAGTGACCACGGTATGGCAACTTGTACACCAGGGCTAAACAACCTAGAGGAATGTCTGAACAAAAACAATGAAAGAGTGGCCTGAGGGCCGCAGATTAAAAGTCACCCACCTTTCTCTTGGTAGCATCGTTTTTGTTTTTGTTTTTGTTTTATAGCAAATATGCTTTATTTAAATGCATGCTTTCTTTGGTGAAATCAGATTGGGACTCACATGGCATCAGCACTGAACAAAGTGAAGAGTAGGGTATTTATCCATTCTTTTTTTTTTCTATAATTATATTTTATTAATTTTCATAAACATTTACAGAGATTTTGGGTTTCCATT
>NW_006399768.1:8537413-8548795 GCF_000299155.1 Elephantulus edwardii | reverse complement strand
ATATATCTCTTTTAAACAGTTTTCTCCCTCCTCTGTTTCAGTGCAGTATACATTATTGAACCCATCTTACTCAGTTTCTCCCCAACCCCAAGGACAGTCCCATTCTACAACAGTGGCGTCATGTAATATTTGTCCTTTTGTGACTGGGATATTTCACTCAGCATAATGTTCTCCAGAGTCAACCATTTTGTTCACTGGGACAGCTAATCTCTCTCTCTCTCTCTCTCTCTCTCTCTCTGTTGATATTATTGTTATTAAGTGCTGTCGAGTCGCAGGAGACTCATAGTGACCCTATGAAGGAGAGTATTCCTCCAATCCTGAGATACATGGATAAGAAGATTCAATATAGTAAAACTGAAAATCTTAGCAAAAGCAATCTACATGTTTAACACAATCTCAATGTAGACACCACATTTATTTTTCAAAGATATATAAAAAACAATTGGAAAGTTTATTTAAAAATGAAAGAGACCTTGAAAAGCAAAGTACTTCTGAAAAAATAAAAATTAAGTGGGAGGTATAGCATTCCCTTATATCAAGACCTAGTATACTACTACAATAACAAAATCAGCATGGTACAGGTACAATGATGGACAAATAGAACAATGGAACAGAATTGAGAATACAAAAAGTAACTAGTTTACATAAAGTCAACTGGTATTCCACAAAGATATGACATTTATCAAATGAGTAAACAACAATTTCTTCAACAAATGGTGCTGGCGTAACTGGACTTCTACATGCATAAAGCTGAAGCAAGATCCATATCTCACACCATACTTAAAAATCAACATAAGGTGGATCAGGTACCTAGAGCTAAAGCCCCAAAGCATAAAGACAATTAAGAGGCAACTTAGAATGGAATTTAAGAGGCCTAGCCTATGGTATATAAAAGCTGGGAAATACATCCAGGAATGCATAACCATGAGAGGATACCATTAATAAATGGGGCTTTCTAAAGATTAAATATCTGTGTGTATCAAAACCTTTTCCAACAGGGTGAAAAGAAAACCTACTGACTAGAAAAAAAATAGCAATACCATCTCAGAAAAAAGTATAGAATAATATAAGACCTCCTCAAGAAAACAACTGATAATCCAATTACAAAATGTGTAAAACTTATGAAGCCTTTTCACAGAGCAAGACATGTTGATAAGAGGATGGCCAACAGACAATAACTGGCATGCAGAAAGATGCAAATCAAAAACACAATGAGATATTATTTCATCCCAGTAGCTGTTGCAAAGTTGAACAGTACAACAAACAATAAATCCTGGAGACAATGTGGAAAGATTGGAACTTTCATCTACTGTTAATGAGATTGTAAAATGGTACAAACTAGATATGTCAGCTATAATATAAAGCAGATATATCCACCACTATGCTAGTAATATACTCCTAGGAAAATAGAACTAAGACACAAATGGAGATTTCTACACCTATGTACATAGAAGCATAGTTCATAATAGCAAGAACTTCAAAATAGCTCAGATTTTCATCAACAAAAAATAGATTGAGAAATTGTAATATAGTCACATAATGGAATATTCTACAACACTCAGGGATAATGATTTAGAAAATTACTATGCAGCATGGTAGAGACTAGAGAACATTATGCTAAGTGAACTCAATCTCATAAGGATAAATAACCCATAAGACTATTATAAAAATAGAAGTATAACAAATAAGATGTTTATAAAATCCAATGGAATAAGGGGATGGGTGCAGACGGGTTAAGGGTGTAGGTAAGTAGAAAATCATGGAGTCATAAAGTTTGATGGGCATAGGGGAGATGTGAAGGAATTGGGATGGATCTAGTGGGGACCTGAAAAGACAGGACGATAGAGGATATATTTCATTTATGATTCATTTTGTAAAACACAGTGTATGGGAATGGTAGTATGAAACACAATGTGAATGCAGGAATGTGGGAAAAACAACATACATTAGTGAAACACAATGTATATGAGTTTTATATGCAAACCAATATGAAATAAAACAGTATATAAAAGAAAAACAAAAACCAGTTTATTACCAAATCTGAAGTGACTGATCACTGACCTTACTTTGGGTTGGTAAGGCCATAAATTACATGACAAGAAACTGTTACTTTTTCTCCTGATGAACTGTTAGTGTATATGAACAAAGCAAAGACCCAATCTTTAGAATCAGCAATCCAGTTCTCTAGAGACTAGGCCAACAAGGCACCCCATCTTGTCATTAATAATGTGTAATATACAATATAATCTAGTATGTAATTTGCTTATATTATCATTCTCAGATATTTATAATACTTACTCAGAAATGTTCATAGATAAATATGAGATTGATGTTGTTATTGATATATTAGGTGTCATGAAGTTGCCTCTTATTCATACTACACTATAAACAACAGATCTGAACCTATCCTATGGTGTCCTACCTCTAATCTATTCAAACCCAACTGTTAACAATATCTGTGTCAATTCATCATGTTGAGTGTCTTCCTCTCTTTCTTTGTCCATTCACCTTTCCAGTTTAAATGCCTTTTTGCAAGTACAGAGGAACAAATTGAAAATTTTTACCAAATATTGCAGTCAGAAATTGACCAACCATGCATTAATAATAATTGGTGACTAGAATGCAAAAATTGGAAACAGTGAAGGGGCACTGTAGTTGAAAAATAAGGGCTTGGTGATACAAATGAAGCTGAAACAGAATGATCTAATTTTGTACTCTAAATGAATTATTCATTGCAAATATCTTTTTTAAAAGACACAAGGAACAACTTTTCACTTGGACTTAACCTGATGGGCTATACAGGAATAAGATTAAATACATCTGTGGAAAGAGTCATTGGAGAAGCTAAGTCAAAACTAGGCCAGGGGCCGACTGCGGGTCAAACCATCAATTACTCATATGCAAGTTCAAATTGAAGCCAAAGAAAATGAAAATAAGTCTATGAAAACCAAGATATGCTTTTTATTTATTCCATCTCAATTATAAGATTATCTTAAGAATATATTTGAAGCATTGAACACCAATGATCGAAGACCAAACAAGGTATGGGATGATATAAAGGATATCATCCATGAAGAGAGCAATAGGTCATTATGAACACTGAAGAAAAGAAAAAAACTGAAATGGATGTCAGAAGAGACTATAAAAATTGCACTTGAGTGTTGAAAAGCAAAAGCAAAGAGAAAACATGGTGAAGTAAAAGAGCTGAACAAAAAGGAACAGTACTTGGTTGAAAATTTTGAAAACGTGTGCAAGGTAGTATCCTATATATCTAATAAATCTGTATCCTGAGCAAATAATTTGAGAAGTTGGATTATATGGAGAAGAATGGGACATCATTACTGGAGAGAGTTGTTGCTTGTTGTTATGTGCTGTCTAGTCACCTTTAACTCTATGTGCAGCAGCTCTGAAGCCTGCCCTGTTCTGAGTCAGTCTTACTGACACACTTATTCCCATTGTCCCCGTTACTGCACCAATCCATCTCATGCAAGGTCTTCCTTTCCTCTACCGTCCCTCCACCCTTCCAAGTATGATGTTCTTCTCCAAGGACAGATCTCTCCTTGCCCAAAGTATGTGAGATGGAGCTTCAAAATCCTATCCTCCAAGGAGAAACTTGGTTTTGTCCTCTCCAAGACAGAATTATTTGATTTCTTAACAATCCCTGTTATATTCAAGACTCTTCTCCAGCATCACAATTTGAAGGCATTTATTCTTCTTTTGTCATCCTTAATCATTGTCCAGTTGTCTGATGCATAACAAGTAATTGAGAAGACCACGGCCTGGATTAGGCTCACCTTTGTCTCTAGTCTGACATTACTGCTTTTCAGCACTCTGGAGAGGTGCATGACAGTAAATTTTCTCAATGCAATTCATCTTTTGATTTCCTGACTGACTGCTGGTGCCAAGACTATTCATAGTAGAGTCGAGGAAGCTGTTAATTGTTAATAACCTCAATGTCTTCTTCATCTATAATTGTGCTGTAATTTGGCCCAGTGGTGAGAATCTTTGTCTTCTTGATATTGAGTTTGAATCCATATTGAAGAGAGCAGTCCTTGACCTTCTGGAGCAAGCACTTCAGATCTTCTTCAGTTTCAGGAAACAAGATTGTGTCATCTGCCGAAAGAAGGCTGTTGATGAGTCGTCCTGCAATCCTGATGCCGCATTCCTCCTCATAAAACCCTAATTACTGAATGATCTGATAGTCATATAGATTAAAAAGGTATGGAGACAGGAGATAGCCCTGACACAACTCCTTTCTTGATTTTGCACCATGCCATGTTTCTTTGTTTTGCTTTCTGGTTCAAATATAGATTTCACATAAGCACTATTAAGTGTAATTGTTTGATAATTTCCACCTTCTGTTGGGTCATCTTTTTTTGGAATGCGAATAAATATTAATCTCTTCCAGTCAGTTGGCCAGTGGTTGTCCTACAGATTTCTGGACATAATCTGATGAGCACATCCAGGGCAGTATCTCTTTGTTGAAATATGTCAGTAGGTATTCCATCAATTCCTGGTGCTTTATTTTTTGCCACATCCTTCAGAGCAGCCTGAACTTCCTCCTTCATCACTATTGCCTCTTGATTATGTATTTTTTTCTTGAAATTCTTCTGTGTCAGCCAATTATTTTTGGTTCAATGACTCTGTATACTCCTTCCATATTCTTTTAATGGTTCCCACATCATTCAATATTCTGCCTATAATACCCTTAAACATTGCAACTCAAGGCTTGTACTTGTTCATCAAATTTATAGATAATTATAATTAAAGGCAGAAGTAATGAGATAAAAAAGCAGTGATTCACATTGAAAGTCACTATGGTGGAATAAAAAAAAAGGGTCTCATCTTAAATCTGGGGATGGATTACCTATATTAAATTTCAATTTAATACTATGAGAACATGAAAATAAAATTAATGAATTCTTTATGCATTGTGATTCTAGCACTGCACAAGGAGTGGCTGAAATATTAGAGAAATGGAACATAGATAAGTAATAGATAAAGATTAAGAAAAAATTAGTAAGACAGAGCATAGCTAAATTCAACATATTAATTCAATCAGAACAAAACTAGGGAGGGAAAAGATTAATTAAAAAGATAATTATTTAGTAGCACTCTAGTTTTGGCTGATATACTGAATTATATGATGGAAGGCAGGAAAAATTTAAATTGATTTTGTTAGAGAAAATAAGATGAAAAAGAATGAGAATGCAGAAAAGAGTAAAAAGCTATGAAGTGTTTGGAAGTCATCTCTATTTGAACTCAACTAAATATTTTCTGCTATTAAGCACATAATTATTCTCTACTGTATAATTAATATTGTTCTAAATATTGTTCAAGGAGAAAGAAAGATAATTCTAGCAAAAATAAATCAATGAAAAACAAAGAAAGAAATACACTTAGTTTGTTTTAGAACAACATAAAATGTAACTGATGTAATCAGATAAGGAAAAAATGTTCATTAAATTAATCATAAAAATATTAAGCTTACATTTAATCAGCAATGATATACATATTTGGAAACAATAACATTGAACTCATGAAATACTGTTTAGCAATAAATAACATAAGATGTTCTATCTTTTTAAAATATTAGTTTATTTACAAAATTAGAATATATTGTCTTTGAGAACAGATTCTTCCAATTTCTCTCACTCTCCCACCTATCAAATTGTACAACTCCATGATTAACCCCCCCAACTCCCTGCACATCCCTCTGCTTCCACCCTCCCCCACACCCCTTGGACCTTTGTAGTCATTCCACAATAATGGTTTTATACAATACTTATCCTTGTGGTACTGAGTTCACTCAACACAAGTCTCTCCAGTCCCTCCCAAGTTAGGTAATAATTTACAAAATCATTGCTCCCGTGTTGCTGAGTAGTATTCAACTGTGTGAACATACCATAATTTCTCAATCCCTTCATTTGTGGTTGGACGTTGGACTGTCTCCCATGTTCTTGACACGGTGAATAATGCTGCTATGAACACTGGTGAAGAAGTTCTATCTTATAGAGTTCTATCACTTACCAAACTTGAAACCTATTGTCATCCAGTGAGTTGCCACTCTATAGGAGAGGTCAGACTTTCTCCTTGAGGTTATCAATGCTTTAATCTTTATGTAGATTGCCACATCTTTCTCCCACTGAATAGCTGATGGATTGGAACTGCCATGCATTTGGTTAGTAATGGAGTGTTTAACCACTGCACAACCAGGGCTCTTCTTTATCACATAACAACTCAGAAAAAACAAACTGCCACTGAGTAAATTATGATTCTTAATAACCAACCCTATGTTGCTGTTGATGTAAAGTGCCGTCTAGTCAAGTATGACTCTTAACAACCCTATGGACAAAAGATCTGAACGCTGCTCAATCTTGTGTTGTGGTAACTGTATTAGTACACATCTTTGAGGATCCTCCTCTTCTTCCCAGACTCTAAGTGCAAACCAAAACCTCAAATTTTCAAGCTAATTGCCTAGATTGGATTCTGAGTCATTAGGGACCCTCCACCAGATTTTAGAGACTGTTAATCTTTTTGCGAGCAGACTGCCCATCTTTCTAACTAAAAAGTGCTAGCAGATTTGAATCATGAAACACCTTGACTTTTGGTCAACACAACACTCAAATACTTATGCCACCAGAACTCTATATTGGGCCACAAGCAAACAAATAAACAAAACCCTTCTAACTTATTTCTTTATAAGTATGGCAGAAGAAAATCAATGCCTTTGAGTTGCATTGGAGATGATTACTATTACATGGACTGTCAAAAGAACAGATACGTCTAGGCAACAGTGCAGCCAGAGCTCTTGGAGAAAAAGATGGGGAAGATTCATCTCACATATTTTGGGCAAGTTAGGAGGAGCTTTGCCTTAGGAAAAGTAATAGTTTGGAAAAGTAGAGAATTAACTAAAGGTAAGAAGACCTTCAACAATATGGATTGACAAGTAACTGCAGCAATTCACTCAAATATGTCTGAGATGATGAGGAGAGTGCAGCATAGAACAGGGTCCGATCTATTGAAAATAGGGTCAGTTTAAGTCATATTTGACTTGATGATACCTAATGACAACAGCAACACTACCTTGGATTCAGAACCAACTCACTGTTTACCCTCTAGCAGAGATATAGAGTCTGTAATTCACACAGGCTTCTTGACAAAAGGAAAAATAAAAATAATAAAATCTTAATTGATGTCAGAAGAGACTCTGAGTGGTAATGAAGGAGGATACTAATTGACTGTGTCAATTAGCATATGCAGCCTGCATACAATCCTCAGTCTATGTCAGGATATTTGGAGGACAGCTATGTGGCCAACGGCTGGGAAAAGGTCCATATTTTTTTCATTTTCAAGAAAGGTGATCCAACAAAATATGGAAACTATTGAAAAATATCATTAATATCAAATGTAAGCAAAGGATCATTCAAAACAATTGGAACAGTACATAGATAAGGCCAGGGCACCAGGTATATCATTGCAGATGCTGGAAAGATTCTGGCTAAAAGTAAAAAATACCAGAGAGAGAGAGAGAGAGAGAGAGAGAGTGTGTGTGTGTGTGTGTGTGTGTGTGTAAAATTAAATATGCAGAGACATTTGACTGTGTGAATAATAAGAAGTTAGGTTAACAGTAAGAAGACCAGAAATCCCAGAGCACTTAATTGTGTTCATGCAAAATCTGTATAGAATAACAGGCTAATACGTAAATACAGCAAGGAAACAATGTTGTTGTTATGTGCTATTGAGTTACCTATAACTTACAGTGACCCTATGTACAATACCTCTGAACCCTGCTATATCCTGATCCAGTCTTACTGTCTTTGACACTGTCTTTGTCCTTGTTTCCCCTGTTACTGTGTTAATCCATCTTATCCAGCATCTTCCTGTCCTGCACTGTCCCTGGAACCTTCCAACCATGATAGCCTTCTCCAAAGGTTGGTCCCTCCTGGCTGCATGCACAAAGCATGCAAAACCAAGCCTCAAAATGCTTGCCTCAAAGGAGCAGCTTGATTTCACCCTATCTAGGATAGATCTATTAGTTTTCTTGATAGTCTACAGTATTTTCTATATTCTTTGCTAGTACCACAAGTCAAAAACATCAATTCTTCTTCTGTCATCCTTGGTCACTGCCCAGCTATCTGAAGCATAAAAAGTAATTGAAAAGACTATAGCTGAGATCAGGCACACTTTAGTCTCTACATTGACATCATTGCTCCTTAGTACTCTGAAGCAGTCCTTGACATCATATTTTCCTAATGCAATTTTTCTTTTTATGGGACATGTTGTATCCAATATAATGACTTCGTAAATTATTTAGAAATCCTTAAGAATGTTACCTCAAGGAGCTGCACACTGGCATTATTTTGTAGAACTGTACTTTTCACTTAACTCAAGGCTATAGAATAAAGCTGAGAACAATTGGAAAATTGCATTCTGTTTCAGGACTTCAGGTGAACATATAAATATGAATATACACAAATAAGTAGATAAAATGAACTTTAGCTGTGCACATGCTGCTATCCCTGAAAGACAAATAATGCTGGTCCAAAATGTGCTGATTGTGGAATGAAGCAAGCTGAAATTGTTAGCAATCTTATATTTTCTGCATTTATCATAATGTTGCCAATGAGTCCATTGGTGATAATCTTAATTTTGTTGATGATGAGCTTCAATCCATACTTAAAACTAAAGTCTTTGATGCTCTTCAGCAAATGCTTCATGCCCTCCTCAGTTTCAACAAGTAAGGTTCAAAGTCTGAGTTGTCAGTATGTATTACACCTCAATATCATAATTTGTATAATGCAGGTTATTAATGAGGCTTCCTCCGATCTTGATGTCACATTCCTCTTCTTTATGTTTAGCTTTTTGAATGATCTACTTTGCATGCATATTGAAAAGATAAGGAGACAACACTCATCTCTGACACACTACTTTTCTGATTTTAAACCTTGCAGTGTTTCCTTGCTCTGTTCTGACAGCTATCTCCTGGTCCAACTATAGGTGTCACATGAGCACTATCAGATGTTCTGGGATTACCATTCTTCTCATGGTCAGCCACAATTTGTTGTGATCCACATAGTCAAATGCCTTTGTATAGTCAATGAAATACAAATAAATATTTCTTTGGTGATCTCTGCTTTCAGCCAAGATCCATCTAACATTGACATTGATATGCCAAGACCTCTTCTCAATCCAGCTTGTATTTCTGATAGTTCTCTGTTAATGCACTGTTGCAGTGACTTTTGAATAAAATAATCTTTAACAGGATTCTGCTTGATTGAGATATTAGTGATGTTGTTGTGTACCGTCGAGTGGGAACTGACCCATAGTTGATCCTCCAGAGGAGGTTAATTACTTGGGAGGAGATTGCCCATCCTTCTCTGGCACAGAGTCTGGTGGTCTCAAACTGCATGCCTTTGGGATTGCAGCACAGTTCCTTGCCATTAGGTCATTAGATATTAATGATAATTTTCTATATTTTCCATACTTTGTTGGGTCACCTTTTTGTGGAATGGGAATAAATTGGATCTTTTCCAGGCAGTTGGCCAGGTGGTTGTCCTCCAGATTTCTTGGCACAGCCTGGTGAGCACGACAGAGAAGTACCTTTTTATTGAAATATGTTAAATGGCCTTCCATATATTTGTGGGACCTTGTTTTTTTGCCAATTCCTTCAGATTAGCTTGAACTTCCTCCTTCATCTCCATTGCCTCTTGAATGTAAGTTGTTTCATAAAATACTTCTTTGTTGGATAGTTCTTTTTGGTAAAATGACTGTGTACTCCTTCCATCTTCTTTTGATGCTTCTTGGATCATGCAATATTCTGCCCATAGCATCCTTAAGTACTGCAACTCAGGCTTTAATTTATTCTTCACTTCCTTCAGCACAAAAATAAATGCTGAGAAAATTGGACCTTTTTGATTTTTTTTTTTACTCCAAATCTTTGCACATTTCATTACAATACTTTGCTTTGATTTCCTGAGCTGCTCCTTAATTATTTCTTCCCTTTCTTTTGCTTTCTTGAAGCTATAGCACACTATTTAGAGTCTCTTCTGACATTCATCTTGGTCTTTCCTTCCTCCTTTGCCATGATATTTTACATTCTTCATGGATAATATTCTTGATATTCTCCCACAGCTCATCTGACCTTTGGTCATTAGTTTTCAAGGCCTCAAATCTGTTGCTGATTTTTTTTTTAATGCAGGTGAGACAGAATTACGGTCAAATTTTTGTTCTTGTGGCTTTGATTTTATTTTCTTTAGCTTTAGTTTGACCTTATGTTAGTAGTTGATGGTCTATTACAAAGTCAGCTCCTGGCTTAGTTTTCACAGCTGACATTACAGTGTTGTTGTTATGTGCTGTCAAGTTGTAGATGACTCATAGCAACTCTATGAATGTAAGGCCTGAAAACTGGACTCATTGAAAACATTATGATTAATGGAAAAAGATTGAAATTGTCAACTATTTCATCATAATTCGGTCCACAATCATTATACTTGGTCCCAGCAGTTAGGAGATTGGAAGATGTATTGTACTGGGAAAGGCTGCGCTCAAGGAGCTATCCAAACTACTGAGAGCCAGTGATGTCAGTTTGAGGGCTAAGATGTGTCTGATTCAAGCCACAGCCTGTTCAATCATTTTCTATGAAAGCAGTACAGTGAATAAGCATGACAGAAGACTGTGGTCTTTGAGAAGAGTACTAAATATCTCACAGATTGACAGAAGAGCAGGCATATATGTCTTAGAAAAGATGCAGCCGGAGTGCTCCTTGGAGGCAAAGATGATGAAGCTTCATTATATATACTTTGAATATGTTGCTAGGAAGAAACTTCTTTGGAAAGGGACATGGTGTTTGAAAAGATTTGTGAAAGAAAGGAAGACCGTCAATCAGATGAATTCACATAGTGACTACATCAACGGACTGGAGTATTTCAGAGATTGTGAGGATGGCGCAGGATAAGATAGAGTGCAGATCTGTTGTTCATGGGGTCTCTATGTGTCGTACTCAACTTAATGGCACCTGATAACAGCAACAGAAAATTCTGTCTCCATATCTTCTCAGTCTGTATGCAGAACAGATCATCCAGGACACTGGGCTGTACGAGAAGGAATGTGGCATCAAGTTTGGTGGAAGAGTCATCAGCAACCTGCTTTATGCAGATGACACATCCCTGCTTGCTGAAACTGAGGAGGACCTGAAGTGCTTGCTGCAGAAGGTCAAGGACGGCAGCGTTCAATATGGATTGAAGCTCAACATCAAGAAAACAAAGATTCTCACCACTGGGCTAATTGGCAGCATTAGGATGGATGGTGAAGAGATAGAGATAGTTTTAGTTTACTTGGTTCTACAGTCAACACTCTTGGTAAGATCAGCCAGGAAATCAA
>NW_006399768.1:8534078-8536757 GCF_000299155.1 Elephantulus edwardii | reverse complement strand
TGAGCTAATAAGTCAAGATACTGGATTATAGGAACAAAAATATAACATATAAATAATATATAAAGGTATAACAAACATACCTTGTTTAAGGAAAGTAAAAATGCTAGAAGCACTTACTGAAGAAAAATCTAAGTTTTCAGTATGTATTACACCTCAATATAAATAAAAAAAACAATTATGAGCTAGAGAATAGTTTAGAGCATACCATGTACCACCAAGAAAAGAAATAGGCCTGTCTTGGAGAGAGTGAACCAAGCCTCTTCTTGGAGGCTAGGATTTTGAAGCTCAACTTTACTTACTTTGGACATGTGGCCAGGAGGGACTGATCTGTTGGGGACCGCTTCTTCTGTTTCTCTGGGGGAAATTATGCCTGAAAGAAATTAATAAATAAAGACACAAGAGGCAAACATCATACAGTGACAAAATAGGACTGCTGCAGCCAGACAGTATGGAACTGGACCGGTGCGGGGCTGCGCTGCCTTTATTTTTATACCTTTTAGAGACAGAAGAATAGTTCACAGGGAAATAGAAACTTTAAGGGTTACATCATAGAGCCTAGGTGGGCTGGATACAATTAGAAAGTAGGAACATTAAGATTTATTTTACAGGGCCCAAATGGACTGAGATCTGAGTTCCCAGGAGTTACCATATCAGCATATGTCTTATCTTTACTTATATTTAATTAAAAAGATCACTTCCGAATTTTTATATGGGGAAAGATTGAACTGTACAAAGTAAAACTGAACTTGAAATTTAAATAATCATTTTATAAAATTTTATTTGAATACTTTGTACTTAGAGGAAAGGATGGTGAGACTGTGTCTCACATACTTTGGGTATATTGTCAGAAGGGATCGGCACTCGAGATAAGGCATCGTACTGGGGAAGATGGACAGACAGAGAGAGGAAGATTCTCAACAAGACAGACACAGTGACTGTAACAATAGGCTTGAGCATACCTCTGACCTTGAGAATGGAGCCAGAGAGGAGAAGGTCCAAGTCTACTTCTCATAGGATTATTATGAGTTGGAGTCAAATTCCTGGGCATCTAAAAAACACAACAGCAAGATCTCATAAAAAAGTATCTTTGAATCTGATGAAGATATAGTATTGTAAGAATAGTTCTCTTTTTGAACCAAATGCTCTTCCAGGATCTCAAGGACTATTTTAATACTCTTCAATATATGCTTACATAACTACATTGAAACTCAGACAAAATTAATTAAGAAAAGGCAAATAATATTGTTCAAATATCTCTCTCTCTATTAATGTAACTCTCTCCTCAATGTTCCAGGGCAATTTTTAGTGTCTTGACTGACATACCTTTTCAAACTGTATGCACAACAGATTATCTGGGAGGCTGGGCTCTCTGAGGAGAAGTGTGGCGTCAGGATTGGTGGAAGGTATATCAACAATCTGTGTTAGGCAGATGACACAACCCTGCTTGCCGAAACTGAAGAGGACCTGAAGCGCTTGCTGCAGAGGGTCAAGGGCTCAGGCTTCAATATGGATTGAGGCTCAATGTCAAGAAAACAAAGATTCTCACCACTGGACCAATTCGCAGCATCAGGATGGATGGTGAAGAGATTGAGATTGTTCACAGCTTTAGTCAGCTTGGCTCCACAATCAACATTCTTGGCACCAGCAGCCAGGAAATTAAAAGATGTATTGCGATGGGCCAGTCTGCTGTTAGGGACCTCTCTAAAATACTGAAGAGCAACGGGGTCTCTCTGTTACAAGATGTGATCATTGCAATCACTTGTTATGAGGCAGAGAGTTGGACAATGACTAGGGAGGATAGGAGAATTGATGCCTTTGAGCTGTGGTGCTGGAGAAGAATATTGAGGGTATCATGGACTGCTAAGAAAATAAACAGATTTCATCCTGGAGAGGGTTAAAGAGGGCTGCCCCTTGGAGGCAAAGATTCTGAGGCTTCGTCTGACATACTTTGGTCATGTTGTAAGGAGAGGCCGGTCCTTGGAGAAGGACATCATGCTCGGGAGGGTGGAGGGCAGGCGCAGGAGGGGAAGGTCATCTGGGAGATTGGCACAGGACAGAGCAGAATTTAGGGTTGTTGTACATAGGGTCTCTATGAGTTGCAAGCAACTCGACAGCACATAACAACAACAACAACATCTGACATTTATTTCAAATTTTTATTTCTCCTCTTTTTCTGTGACGACTTTATTATTCTTCATGGATATTTTTTATATCATCCCACAACTCATCTAGTCTTTAATCATTGGCATTCAATGCCTCAAACATTACTAAAATAATCTTAAAATTCAGATGAAATTTATTCAAATCATATTTTGATTTCTGTGGATTTATTTCAATTTTCTTCAGCCTTAATTTGAACTTGCATATGAGTAATTGATGGTCTGACTCACAGTCATCCTTGGTCTAGTTTTGACTGCCAATATTAAGTTTCTCCAGTAATTTCTTCCACAAATGTTGTTAATCTAATTCCTATGCAATGCATTAGGTGAGATTCATGTGGTGATGGGGTTGCTGTTATGTGCCCTTGAGTCGCTTGTGACTCATAGTGAACCTATGTACAACAGCTCTAAACTCTGCTCTGTCCTGTGCCGATCGCACTGTCTCTGACACACTCATCCCAATTACTCCAGTCACCTCCCAGAGGGCCTTCCCTTCCTGCACCGTTCCTCCACCCTCCCA
>NW_006399768.1:8501210-8532828 GCF_000299155.1 Elephantulus edwardii | reverse complement strand
CGATCTATTCCTGGGGCCTTATTTTTTCTATTTCCTTCAAAGCAGCTTGAACTTCTTCCTTCATCACCATAGCCTCTTGCTCATATGTTGTTTCATTAAATTCTTCTGTGTCTGCCAATTCCTTTCGATACAATGACTCAGTATATTCTTTCCATCTTCTTTTGATAATTCCTGGATTGTTTAATACTCTGCCTAAAGAATCCTTGATTATAGCAAGTCGAGGTTTGAATTTGGTTTTCTGTTTCTTGAGCTTAAGAAAGGCCGGGCAAATTTGATCCTTTTGGTTTTCTGATTCCAGCTCCTTGCACATTTCATTGTAATATTTTACTTTGTCTTCCCGCGCTGCCTTTTGAAATCTTTTGTTCAGCTCTTTAGTATCTTGAATTCTTCCTTGTGCTTTGGCTTCTCTGCGCTCCAGTGCAATCTTCAGAGTTTCTTCTGATATCCATTTTTGTCTTTTCTTCCTCTTCTGTCTTTGTAGCGAATGTTTGTACTCTTCTTGGATGATTCCCTTGATATCCTCCCAAAATGATGCTAGACAAGGTAGAGGGTCAGTGAAGGAAAGAACCTCAATGAGGAGAATTTACACAATCAATGCTGCAAAACATTCTTGCGTGTTAGGAAGTGTGAGGATGGTGCAGGGTAGAACAGGTTTTAGATATTTTGTTGGTAAAGTTACTATCAGTTGAACTTGACAGCACATAATAACAACAATAACATTGATGTAACTTGATGTTGTTGTTATGTGTCATCAGGTTGCCTGTGACTCATAGTGACAAAATATTCAACAGTTCTGAAAATGGTCCTTCTTGATACAGTCTCAATGACTCTGACACACCTAGCTCTGTTACCCCTATTACTGTTTCAGTCTATCTCATCTGATATCTTCCTCTCCTGTGCTATTCCACCACTCTTCTGACCATGATGTTTTTCTCCAAGGATCAGCCCCTCCTGGCCATGTACTCCAAGTATGTGAGACAGAGTTTCAAAATCCTAGTCTCCAAGGAGAAAATTGGTTTCATCCTCTTCAAGACAGATGGATTTGTGGCGCTTTGTTTTGTTTTTTTGCAGCCCATGGTATGCTCAAAACTCTTTTTTAGAACCACAATTCAAAAGCATCAATTCTCCTTGTATCCTTAGTCATTGTCTAGCTCTTTGATGCATAGCAAGTAATTGGGAAGATAGTGGCACACTTTAGTCTCTAGACTGACATTATTGCTTCTCAGTACTCCGGAGAGGTTCCTTAGAGCAGATTTTCTCAGTACAATTTGTCTGTTGGTTTCCAAACTGCTGGTGCCAATAGTGTTGATTGTGGAGCCAAGCAAGCTGTAATTGTTAACAACCTCAGTCTCTTCTCCATCTAACATGGCACTGTCAATTAGAGCAGTGGTGAGAATCTTTGTCCTTTTGACGTTAAGTTTTGATCCATATTGAAGACTATAATCCTTGACTTTCTGTAGCAAGCATTTCAGGTCCTCCTCAGTTTCAGCAAGCAAGATTGTGTCATGTGCATAATGGAGGTTGGTGAGAGTGACCAATAAATTATTATAAAGAAAGAGAATGCTATATTTTTTTGTTTTTAACATCTATTTGCCACCCTGGATTTGCTCATCAGGTTGTGCCAAGAAATCTAGAGGACTACTACCTGGCCAACTCACTGGAAGAGATACATATTTATTCCCATTAAAAGTAAAAAGTGGCTGTCAGAGTATGGAAATTATCATACAATATCACTCATATCACATGCAAGCAAAATCCTGATGAAGATTATCCTTAAATGACTGCAAAAGTGCATTAACAGAGAACTTTTGAAATACAAGTTGGGTTTAGAAGAGGCTGTGGCACTAGAGACATTGTCACCAATGTCAGATGGATCTTAGCAGAAAGCAGAGTACCAGAGTGATAATTATCTCTGTTTCATTGATGGTGCAAAGGCATTTGAGTGTGTGGATGACAACAAATTGTGATTAACCTTGAGGATAATGGGAAACCCAGAATACTTGATTGTACTTATGAAAATTGTACTTTGACCAGGAAGCAGTCCTAAGAAGAGAGCAGGAAAATACTTGCAACCAACTCATATACTGGATTCTGGGACTCTGCCTTTATAAATTGTACACACTAGCAGCTGGAAATAAGTTCTCATGGCTCTCAAAGTTGATTTCTAACGGTGCTGTCTTAGCTTCCCAGTACTGCACATTGCTGGTGTTTTTAATGTCATTTGAAGTTACTTTGCCTAGATGTTGTCTTGCAGCTGCTACTGGAAACTTTCACCTGGGGAAAATCCACGAGTTTCTCTAGGGCACTCACATATTTTATTTCACATGTGAGTAGCTGGTTTGGTATATTTGTTCCTTAAAAGTCTTTGTGATACTCTTTGGGCATGTTATCAGGAGGGGCCAGTCCTTGGAAAAGATATCATAGTGGGAAAAGTGGAGAGTCGAAGAAAGATAGCAAGGACCCCAACAAAATGGATTGATAGTAATTACAACAATGGTTTCTACCATATAAGGGATATGGCAGATGATAGAGCAAAGTTCAGATCTATTGTTCACATGTTCACCAAAAATCATAGTCAGCTTGATGATGTCTAAGAGCAAAAACAGCAAATGCAAAATAAATTCTATTACTGTTCTTAAATACCATTCTTCTAATGCTATACACATGGAAATAATCATGTAAGTTAGATTTTAGTTTTGCTTGATAGACTAACATCTATTGATTCTTGACTTCCAGTTTTCAATCAGACAGTTACAAATATTCTTTCTCTTTAATTTGGGCAGAATATTAAATGATCTAAGAAGTATTAAAAGAAGATGGAAAGAGTATAGAGTCATTGTACTGAAAGGAATTGGCAGACACAAAAGAATTTTATCAAACAACATATGAGCAAGAGCCTATGGTGATGAAGAAAGAAATTTAAGTTGATTTGAAAGAATTGACAAAGAATAAGATCCCCAAATTGATGATATACCAATTGATGTATTCCAACTAAGAGATGCTGCACTAGATGTGCTCACCATGTTGTGTCAAGAAATCTGGAGGACAACCACTTGGCCAATTGACTGGAAGAGATCTATATTTGTTTTCATCCCAAAGAAAGGTGATTGAGTAGAGTGTGGAAATTATCTAATAACATCATTATTATCATATGCAAGCAAGATACTGCTTTATCCCAAAATGACTAGAACAGCACATCAACAGATAACTGCCAAAAGTGCAGCCTGGATTTAGAAGGGGTTGTGGTACTTGGGATAGTGTAGCTAATGTTAGATGGATCCTGGCTGAAAGAAGGATTAGCAGAGGAATGTCTATCTGTGTTTCACTGATTATGCAAAAGCATTTGACTATGTCATAACAAACTGTGGCTGACTCTGAGAAGAATGGAAATCCCAGAACACTTGATCATGCTAATGCGAAAGCTATACTTGAACCAGGAGGCAGTCATCAGATCAGAACAAGGAAACACTGCGTGGTTCAAAACTGGGAAGCGCGTAAACCAGGGATGTGTCCCATCTCCACACCTTTTCAATCTGTATGCAGAACTGATTATCTGGGAGGCTGGGCTCTATGAGGAGGAATGCGGCATCAGGATTGGTGGAAGATCTATCACCAATCTGCGTTATGCAGATGACATAACCCTCCTTGCTTAAACTGAGGAGGAACTGAAACACTTATTGCAGAAGGTCAAAGACTGCAGCTTCCAATACGGATTGAGGCTCAATATCAAGAAGACAAAGATTCTCACCAGTGGGCCAACTGACATGATTGATAGTGAAGAGATTGAGATTGTTCACAGTTTTAGTTTGTTTGGCTCCATAATCAACACTCTTGGTATCAGCAGCCAGGAAATTAAAAGATGTATTGCTATGGGAAAGTTTGCTGTTAGGGACCTCTCTAAAGTATTGAAGAACAAAGGTGTCAACTCTGGAGACCAATGTGCACCTGATAAAGGCCATGGTCTTTGCAATCGCTATGTGTCAGAAAGCTGGACAATGACTAAGGATGACAAAAGGAAAATTGATGCCTTTGAGCTGTGGTGTTGAAGAGGAGTACTGAATATATCACGGACTGCTAAGAAAACGAACAGGTTCATCCTAGAGAGGGTGAAAACAGCCTACTTTTTGGAGAAAAGGATTCTGAAGCTTCATCTGACATACTTTGGACATGTTGCAAGGAAGGACCAGTTCTTGGAGAGGGATGTCATGCTTGGGAGGGTAGAGGGAAGCACAGGAGAGGATGACCATTTATGAGATGAACTGACTCAGTGACTGGGGTAATGGGATAGGTGTGTTTGAGATTGTTATGTTGGTGCAGAGTAGAGCAGAGTTTAAGGCTGTTTTACATAGTGTTGCTGTGAGTCACTGGTAGCTCGATGGCACATAACAGCAACAGTATAGAAGCTTACAGAGTCTGCACCAAACCAAGCACTTTATGTAGAAGTAGGGCATGTAAAGAAAAAAAAAATCATTTATTTTTGGTCTCTCATAGTTGTTAATGAAACTGGTTTAATTTTTTTTTCTCCTTAACTCATTTATTTCCATGTTCTCTAGTAAATTGTCATTTTGAGTTTATTAAACTAGCTGTAATTCCTTATTCTTCTACATACTTAATACATCAGTTTTGTGCGCTTGAAAATGAGTGAGTATATTTAATATTAAATGTGTATTTGTGTAGTGCCAAATTCTTCATTTTCTCTCATTTGATTTTAATAATATCAAATACTTTTGAAGGACATAGCTCTAGCTGTTTTCATTATTGCTATGTCAGACTCATCTCTGTCAAGATTTGGCAGGTGGATTTTATGCATTAAAATGTTTTGTTTTCCAAAGTTGACATTACATGTAATTCAGAAATTGAAATCCTAATGATGATAAAATAACAATACTGTGCTTGGGCAAATCCTCATATAATCCTTGATTTGGACCCAGAATCTATCCCAAAACCACATTAACATATTTACATCTAATATATATGACAAAATAGTCTTCAATGTAAAGTAATTAAAACTTAGAAACTGAGCATGCTGGTAAAGCAAATATCAAGTGATTAAAGAATTTTTTCTTAAGCCAGAGTAGGTGACTCCCCTTTAAGACGACAATTTCAGTGCTTGAAATTGGCACATTTGACACTTCACATTTATGTGATCTCATCCTTTCTCACTAGAAATAGAACGTTAAGCAAGAGTTTTAGCTGTCAGAGAAAATTTCACTGTGATAACATGTTATCTCTAGGAATACAAAGAGATGTGAGAATAAAATGTCAAGAAAATCTATTAGTTGAAGAATCATAACTTTTTTTTAAAAATTACAAATATAGTAGAGTTTCCTTTATAGCTTTAAATTCATTGACTTACTAGCTGGGAGTTATTTATGTGAAAACTCATCAGAGACACAATTTTCTTTCTAGTGTCCACATGTGAAATTGATTGCCTTAATGACCATATGTCAGTTAAAGTAAAAGATGACCATTAATTTTCCTGGTAGGCATTAAAACCAAATGATGAGAAAGCATTTGTGTACATTTGTAATTTTACAAGTAAAATAATTCTACATCGTCTATTTTAGTGTGGATTTAAAGAAAATCCATTTAATTTGGCTATGACAAAGGGATAGTTAATGACAAAAGTCCTATTTTTGTGGTGCTTTGAGGCAATACTGGTTATTGGAGCTGATTTTTCCCCCCTACTAATTTATTTACAAAATTCAAATACAAATTTGAACAAATTCTTTCAATTTCACTCACCCCCGCCACCCGCCCCATCAAATTGTACAACAGAACACAACCCTGCTTGCTGAAACTGAAGAGGACCTGAAGCACCTGCTGCAGAGGGTCAAGGACTGCAACCTCCAATATGGATTGAGGCTCAATGTCAAGAAGACAAAGATTCTCACCACTGGACCAATTGGCAGCTCCAGAATGGATGGTGAAGAGATTGAGATTGTACACAGCTTTAGTTTGCTTGGCTCCACAATGAACAGTCTTGGCACCAGTAGCCAGGAAATTAAAAGGTGCATTGCCATGTGAAAGTCTGCTGTTAGGGACCTCTCCAAAGTTCTGAGGAGCAATGGTGTCTCTCTGGAGACTACAGTGTGTTTGATGCAGGCCATGGTCTTCGCAATCACTTGTTATGCCTCAGAGAGTTGGAAAATGACCAAAGAGAAAAGAAGGAGAATTGATGCCTTTGAGCTGTGGTGCTGGAGAATAGTATTGAGAATACCATGGACTTCTAGGAAAACAAACAGATTCATCCTGGAAAGGGTTAGACTGGGTGGCTCCTTGGAGGCAAGGATTCTGAGGCTCCGTCTAACATACTTTGGACATGTTGTGAGGAGAGACCAGTCCTTGGAGAAGGACATCATGCTTGGGAGGGTGGAGGGACAGCACAGGAGGGGAAGGCCCTCTATGAGGTGGATTGATTCAGTTACTGGGATAATCGGGATGGGAGTGTCGGAGACAGTGCGATTGGCACAGGACAGAGCGGAGTTTAGGGCCGTTGTACATAGGGGTCGCTATGAGTCGCAAGCGACTCGACGGCACATAACAACAACAGCAACCCTCTGGACATCCATATCCCTGTGCTTCTTCCAGCCTCTCCCACCTTCCAGGATCCTAATACTTATTCTACAGTAACGGTTGTATAAAATTTTTATCTTTATGAGACTGAGTTAGTTCACTCAGCATAATGTTCTCCAGTCCCTCCAAAGTAAGATAATAACTTACAAAGTTATTGTTCCTCAGTGCTGCATAGTATTCCATTATGTGAATGTACCATTATTTCTCAATTCATTCATTTGTGGTTGGAAATTGGGGGCATTTCCATATTCTTGCAATGGTAAATATTGCTGCTATGAACATTGATGTACAAATCTCAGTTTGTGCTTCAGTTCTCACATTCTCAGGTTATGTTCCAAGTAGTGGAATAGCTGGGTCATAGGAATATCTATTTTCAGTTTTTTGAGGAAGTGCCAAACTGCCTTCCAGAATGGTTGCACCATTTTACAATCCCACTAACAACGTAGAAGAGTTTATTTCTCACCACATCCTCTCCAACCTCTATTACTTGCTGCCCTGTTGAACTTTGCCACTCTTACTGGAGTGAGATGGTACCACATTGTGGTTTTGATTTGCATCTCTCTTATTGCCAGAGATTTGGAGCATTTCTTCATGTGTCTATTTGTTATTCAAGTATCTTCCTCTGTATAAATTCTTTCCATGTCTTTTGTCCATTTTGTAATTGGATTATCAGTCTTTTTCTTATGGAGGCCCAGGAGGATTCTGTAAACGTTTGTTCTTGATCAGAGATCTTCTGACAGTGGGGTTTTGTTGGGTTTTTTGTTTGTTTGTTTGTTTGTTTTTTGTGGAAAAAAGGTACAATAAGGAGGATTTGACAATGTTTCTGTATGTATAGGCTTTTAGAAATTCTTGGGATCGTAATAGCCACTATTTATTTTTCTCTTGTTGGATCTGAAGACGATAACCCTAAAAATAAATTTTGTCACACTTTTCTGAGGCCCTGAAAGGCTTGTAAAATTTATATGAGCATTAAAATTGTTCCTAGGTAAGAAAAAAAAGTCCATGTATTTAAAATACAAGCTAACCAGTTTATGGAAGCTGAAAATACTCAAATGTATGTGTCAAATACTACTTAACATATGCTCTTGGTGGTAATTGTCATCTAATCTATTTTGCCTTAGGGACAACTTTATGTTTGCAGAGTAGAATTGCTTTATAGGTTTTCAAAGTCATGACATTTCAGAAAATTTGGCCAAACCTGTTTTCTGAAGTGACTTTTCATTTGAACTTTCAGTTGATAGAAGACTGTTTAAAAAATTGTGCTAGGTAGGGTGTCTCAGTGGTACAGTTGGTAGAGTATTGTGCTGCTAATTATAAAGCTAAGTCTCTGATGATTCAAATCCATCAGTTCCTCCATCGGATACCAAAGGGCAGGCTCCTCTCCCAATTTACAGACTCAGAAATTTGATAGAGGACCACTGTTGGTACCAGCTGAACCCATGGCAGCGAGCTTTGAATGAGGGATTCCTTTTAATATATAATAGTAAATAATTTTTTTTTAAAAAATTAAGTCTGTAAATATAGTTCAGCAATGTATTTATAACTGAGTTTCTCTGAGACAAAACCAAAACAATACAGCGAGTATCATTGAAGCTTTTCTTCCTCCTCAAAAACTCCTTGGTTTATCACATTTCATGAGCTTGTGACTGGTAGATGACATTTTCCCTATGCAAAATTTCAATATTCAAGAAAGAAGTTCTTGGAGGCTTTTTCTTTCAAAAATAAATTTAAAAATTTTCAAGTGTGTCATGCACGAACTAATTTTATTGCATGGTAGTCATGGAAAAGCACAGAAGTGAGTCCTCAAGATATTTAGAACCAGAGAATCAGTTAAAATATTAATTTAATGATAAGAGCCCAAAGATTTAAATATCATTCTTTTGTCTCGAAGGAATTCTTGGCCAACTCTTAAATTTGGAGGAGGTTCCTAGCAGTGAGTCAGAAGTTCACCATGGCAGGAACTTTTTCAGATAAAGAGCCAGAGAAATCTTTTTCTCAAAGATCGAGCACAAACCCAGGGTGGTTTTCTTACTTTGACTTTGTAAGATAAGTTTCAGGTATAGTCATACTTAGTTGTTGTTGTTCTTATGTGTCATTGAGTTGCTTGTGGCTCATAGCGACCCTATGTAATAACCCTGAAACCTGCTCTATCCTGAGACAACATTAGTGTCTCTGATACATCTATCCCCATTGCCACAGTGACTGAGTCAATTCATCTCATCCAGGGTCTTCCTTTCTTGTGCTATCCCTCCATCTTTCCAAGCATGATGTTCCTCTTCAAGGACTGGTCTCTCCTTGCAACATGCCCAAAATATATCAGACAAAGCCTCTGAATTCTTGCCTCCAAGTAGCAGCCTGGTTTCATGCTCTGCAGGACAAACTTGTTTGCTTTCCTAACAGTCCATGGTATATTCAACACTCTTCTTAAGCACCACAACTCAAAGGCATCAATTCTTCTTCTGTCATCTTTGGTTATTGTCTAGCTCTCTTATACCTAACAAGTAATTGCAAAGATCATGGTCTAGATCAAATACACCTTAGTCTCCAGACTGGCATCATTGCTCTTCAGTGGTCTAGAGAGGTCCCTGACAGCAGATTTCCCAGTGCAATTCATCTTTTTATTTCCGGGAGGCTGGTAAGAAGAATGTTGATTGTGAAGTCAAGCAAGCTGAAGCTGTTAACAATCTCAATCTCTTCACCGTCTATCATGATGCTGTCAGGTGGCCTAGTAGTGAGTATATTCGTTTTCTTAATGTTAAGTTTCAATCCACATTGAAGGCTGCAGTCCTTGACATTTTTCAGCAAATGCCTTAGGTCTTCTTCAGTTTCAGCAAGCAAGGTTGTATCATCTGCATAATGTTGATGAATTTTCCTCTACTCCTGATGCCACATTCCTCAGCCTCCCTGATAATCTGTTCCGCGTATAGATTGAAAAGGTATGGACATAGAATGCATTCCTGGAATACACTTTTTCTGATTTTGAACCACCTTAGTATTTTCTTTCCTTTTTAAGACCATAAACCAACAACATATTACATGCTTTCTATACGATTCATGAGAAATTATTGGTATGAAATTTTTACATCACAAAGTCAATTGAGAGAAACACTGCTGTTACTACTATCCACCATCAGGTCAGAACTGACTCTTTGCTGACCCTCCAGCAGGTTTTCAGAAGCTGTAAATTACACAAGAGGAGCTTGCCCATATTTCTATCAAAAAGCAGGTGATGGATGCAAACCTTATACCTTTGGTTTGAAAGCATTACTTCTTACCACTTGGCCACAGTTGAGAAAATTGTAATATGATATATTTTTATACCCAAGGCCAATTTACAGAAATTAGAATAATCCCATGTGAGGGGAGTGGTTTTTGTGATATATTTATGTCTCACGGTCAATTTATAGAGACTTAAATAAAGTTGCATTTTTTAAAAAAAGCATGCAGGTGCACAGACCAGTTTAGAGAAAGTATGTTTGACATAATTCTCATAGTTTTAGTGTCTATTTATAAAGTTAGAATAATTTCCCAATGCCTTAAAATTCTAGGTCTTAATGACTTCGTGATAATGATTAAAACACATCATATGTGTGTATATCTACAGATATATAGACATATAGATATATAGATACACACACACACACACACACACACTTCTATTTCTTCTATGTTTAGAAGTTGTGTGATTCTAACTTTACAGTTTAAGCTATTCATAGGCACATAGGCATCAAGTTTGAAAATATAAAAGCATGGATTTTATGACACAGATGACTGATCTATGCACAGGTGATTCAAAAGCATCACAGAAGGCTAGGACTATAGCACAAGGACTGCAGAAGAGAAGAGCACGCAACTGTGTCATTATATCTTAGGAATGTTATGAAAGGTAAAGTTAAAATTATTGTTGTTGTTATATTATGTCAAGTAGACTACAACTCATATCAACACTATGAACAGTGAGTGGCTCTGAACCTGCCCTATGTTGAGCCGACCTCATGCCTTTGACACACTTGAGCCCATTGTCACAGTCAGTTTCAATCCATCTCCTTTAGGGTCTTCCTCTTCTGCCCCACCCTCTAAGTACAAATGTGATGTCTTTCTCCAAGGACTGCTCCCTTGTGGCAACATGCCCACAGTATGTGAGACAGAGCTTCATAATCCTTGTCCACAAGGAGCAACTTGTTTCACATTCTCCAGGACAGATCTATTTGTTCTCTTGACAGTTCATGCAGTCCATAATATGCTCAGTACTCTTCTTCTCCAGCACCACAGCTCAAAGGGACTCTTCCTCTGTCATCTTTATTCATTGTCTAGCTCTCAAATGAATAACAAAAAACTTTGACCTGGATGTGGTCTCTCTTTAGTCTCTAGGCTGATATCATTGCTCTTTAACACTTGAGAGTGATTGTTGACAGTATGTGTTTCCCAGTGAAAACTCATCTTTTGATTTACTGACTGCTGGTGCCAAGTGAGTTGATTGTGAATTCAAGTAAGTTGAAATCATAACAAACTTAATCCTTTCTCCATCTATTATGATACTGCCCATTGGCTTGGTAGTAAGAATCTATACCCATATTGAAGGCTGCACTCTCTGACATTCTACAGCAAATGCTTCAAGTCATTCTTAATTCCAATAAGCAATGTTGTGTCATCTGCATAACTCAGGTTATTGATGTGTCTTCCTCTAATTCTGATGACACTTGTATTTTTATAAAATCTAGCCTTTTGAATGATTGGTTTCACTTAAAGATTGTAAAGGTATGGAGAAAAACTACATTCCCTAACAGTCTTCTTCTTGACTTTGAACTTTGCAGTGTTCCTTGCTCTGTTCAGATAATAACTTCTTCTTCTAGGTGTGTTGTTTTTGTTGTTAAGTGCCGTCGAGTTGTAGGTGACTCATAGTGACCCTATGAAGGAAAGTCCTCAACACTTTTGTGATTTTCATCCTCTTTCAAAGTTCATAGGGTTTCTGGAGGCAAGCTATTAGGGAAGTGGATGCCACTCCTGCTTCCTAGCTTGTTTTAATAAGGGAGCTCCACCCCATTCTCTGTCCACATTGGGTAACTGACCATTAACGCATTTGACACATCAGTATCACAATGTTCAGCCTCATAGCAACCACAAGTTACCGCTGTATGGCAAGTGGATACACCAGGGCTATACGACCTAGAAGAATGTTTGAATAGAAACAATGAAAAACTTTCCTAGGTATAGGTTTAGCATAAACACCATCAGGTGTCTTCAGGATTCCAATTCTTTTGACGTCAACCACAATTTGTTGTGATCCACATTTAAATGGTTTTGCATAGTTGATAAAACACAAATAGACTTGTTTCTGAAACTGCTTTCAGTCATGATCTATCAGAAATTATCAATGATATCATATGTGTCACAATTAATGGACGTTATCTACTTATGTTTTTCTACTCAATTTTTTTCTGTTCTTCAGCATGGTTTTGCTTGCATGTGATATTAATGATATATTTTGATAATTTCCATATTCTGTAGGATCACCGTTTTTTTTTGAATGGGAAAAAATATGACTTTCTCCAGGTCAGTTGGCCAGCTAGCTATCTTCTAGATTTCTTGACATAACCTACGGAGCACATTCAGGGCTGAGCTGCATCTGTTTGTTGAATTACCTTAATTGGCATTCCGTTAATGCCCAGGGCCTTATTTTTTGGTAATTCCTTCAGAGTAGCTTGAACTTCTTCCTTTATTGTCATAGATTCTTGATCATATAAGGTTGTTGTAATGTGTCATTGAGTTGCCTGCACCTCATTGTGACCCTATGTACAACAGCCCTAAATACTGTCTCAGGATATGGCATACACTGTCACAATTACTCAGTCTCTTTTTTTTATCCTAGATGAAAGGTGAAGTAATCTGTCTACACACTATTACATTTTTCATTAATTATATAAAAACAGGTTTGGGATCATGTCCAGTTTTGACATGGGAAAGTAAGAATTCGCTGACAGAAAATTTTCAGAAAGTATTATTATATGATCACTAACAGAAGGGGACCACATATTACGAATAAAGAAAAGCAAATCTAATTTACACTCAAGAGATAAACAAATTACCCATGTATTCTTATGGAATGAATAATTTTTAGATTAATTTGGAACCTTAAGTACTGAAAGAACACTGGTTATTTATGTTTTACAATTTTCTGAATTGATTAGATCATTCTTTTATCCCATGTGATTGGTAGCTGTTGAGCCCACTAACCCCAAAGTGCTGTTTAACTTATCTGGGGCTTAGTTATTTAAACTGCAACTCTTTGTTATTCTCCTATGAGACTTCCTTTAGCAATTGGTGTATAAACCTTCAAGATCACCCACAAGGGCTTCTTTTTCAGTAAAAGAGCCCAGATACTTGCTTAGTGACTGCTTTCCCAAATAGTTTTCCAAGAAAAGAATTTCAATATTGAAATACTTATCAAACCTCTGCTTACATCATATCAGCTAATGTTCTATTTCTAAATCTGGGGTAAATATGTATGGAGACACAGACACTAAGAGTAATATGGGGTAAGGCATAAATTCAACCATAAGCAGAATTCATGGAAATACAGTACACTTTTCTACAATAAAAGATAGAAAAAACCCACTATTTCAGGACTGAAAATTAAAAGACAAGCATGATCCTTGCTAAAGTATTATAAGACTCTATTGATTGTGATATTTGAAATTGGTCAAATTTAAGAATAAATATTTGATAAACAGCATCCCTCATATTAGTAGTATTCCAAGTGGTATTATCATACACAGAAAGAAAGAAAATGTAGGTCCTGACAGGGATGGCAAAGGACATGCTGACAAAGGAGATCAATCAGAACTGGTTTTGACAAAGAATGTGGTAATAAAACAATAGAAACCACTCTGAAGGAATGAGGCTATATGACAATAAAAACAGACTCTCAAGGAATGTGGCAAAACAGCAGACTCAAGGAAAAGATCAAGGAGATGGCTCAAATCACCATACAATGCACCAATCAGCTGTTTAAACCCCACTCCCTGCTAACAAAAGATATATAAACTTTTTTGTAAGATTAAAAAAAAAACCGGTGTCAGTCTGTCCTGACTCATTCAGTCTGTTATGAATGTCTAATAAACCTCAGTTTCTTCTCTAGATCTCACTTGGTATTGGTGTCTTTCTTGCATTTCTGAGTCAGAACTTTCTAGTTCTTACTCGAAAAGGCCCCTGGACTTGTTTTGGAAATCATCCCCTTGACAGGTTCTAACTGTGGTTTCCTAAAATGTTCAATTTTATTGAAATGTAGACAGTATGGAAAAAAGATAAAGCTAGGAATTCAGCGGGATATTGAACCAGAACGCTAAGGATCATAAAACGGTGTGTTGAGAAACTTTGAATTTTACTGTGAATGCTTTCTGAGCATGAAAAAGGCCCAGTTAGATTTATGAAAGAGGAAGATTATTCTAATAATAGGATGCGTAGCTGAATGAGTAACATTAATGGGTTGTGGCAAAGTTCAGAGAAGAAAGATTCAAAAGTCAGAGAGAACTAAGAAGCATTATCTATTACACCAAAACTCAATCAGGGTTATAAGCTCAATCTGAGGAGAATATTGTTGTTGTTGTTAAGTGCTTTGGAGTCATAGGTGACTCATAATATAAGGCAACATTTTCTGGGACTGGGGGATTTGGAAAGAATGGAAATCATAGGAAGATGGACCATATCCCCAATTACCAAACCACTACTCAGGACACAGAGTAAAACTGCTTTTAGTATAATTAAGGTGGTAATTGTAAGCTATTTCATTTCTTTTTTCCCCTAAGAAATATAGTATTAGAGCACTACAGAGATATAGCTACACTTCAGAGATATCATGGGTTCAGGTATAGATCACAGAAATAAAATTTTAATCCCAATAAAGGAGTAACATTCATTTAGTTGTTGTTTCTTGGTGTATAAATAAAAGTCATGCAAGGACTGCAACCTTATATGTGGATTGAAGCTCATTATCAAGAAAACAAAGATTTTCACCACTGAGCCAAATGGTAGCATTATGATAGATGGTGAAGAGAATGAGCTCATTAATAGCTTCAGTTTGCTTGGCTTCACAATCAGCTCTCTTGGTCCCAACAGTCAGGAAATCAAAAGACAAATTGCATTAGGAAAGTCAGATGCCAGGGACATCTACAGAGTACTTACGAAGAACAATGTCAGTCTGGAGACTAAGGTGCACCTACTCCAGGCCATGGTCTTCACAATTATGAATTCATCAAAAGCTAGACAATGACTAGGGATGATAGAGAATTGAAGCCTTTGAGCTGTGGTGCTGGAGAAGAGTGTTGAATATACCATGGACTGCTAGGAGAACAAACAGATTTGTCCTGGAGAAGGTGAATCCTGAATGTTCCTTGGAGTCAAGGATTCTGAATCTTTGTCTGACATACTTTGGCCATGTTGCAAGTAGGGACTGGTCCTTGAAGAGGGACAACATGTTTGGCAGAGTGGAGGAGCGGCGAAGGAGAAGAAGACCTTCGATGGGATGGATCAATTCTGTGACTGGAGCGGTGGGAATAAGTATGTTTGAGATGGCTAGGTTGGCACAGGATAGAACAGTGTTTGGAGCTCTTGTACATAGAGTCACTATGACTCACAGGTGACTTGATGGCATATAACAACAATAACAACAATATTCTAGAGACAACAGTCCAGAAGAAATATATTGAGGAGGAGCAACTTGAACACCTATGGAAGAAAATTAAAAGAGGTATGAAAAATTGATAGTATAGACATGCTGCAAGGAGCGACCAGTCCTTGGAGAGAGATATCATGTTTGGAAGGGTGAAGGGAGAGTGCAAGGGAGGAAGACCCTTGATGAGACGGATAGATTCAGTGACAAGGGTAATGTGGGGTAGGCGTGTCGTGAAGATAAGATTGGAGCAGAATAGAGCAAGGTTTTGGGATGTTGTACATAAGGTCGCTGTGGGTGGCACGCAACTCGACAGCACATAACAAAAACAACAACAACATATCATACTTTAGTCTATTAAGGGTGCAATAACATTTTGAAAAAGTTTAAAATGTTGCAAGAAGTACTAGATATACATAGACACATACATACAAAGACACATATGAACACATGCTGTTGCATAAATGGGTATAAAGAGAGCTGCTCTTTGAAGAAATGGGGAGGAAAATTTCCATTTATAAACAAACAAAAACCAACTTCCCTGCCCTGTGATATCTACAAGTTTCAATAAAACAAAGCAATGAAATAGCTTAATTACATAAGGACAAATACTCTATAAAACCGTTATTGCAGAATGAATATGAAGATCCAGTACAGGGGTGCAGAGGGTGAGAGCAGAGGGGTGAAGATATGTGGGAGTGGGAGGGATTAATCATGGGGGTCACACAATTTGATGGGTGGGGGTGTGACGAAAATGGGAAGGAACTGGTGTGATAAACAATGTATTCAAATTTTGTAAATAAACTAGTATAAAAAAATGAAAAAATGTGTCATACATACACTTAAGGAAGAAAGAATGTGACAAGTGATCTATCAAGTCTGATTTCCATTGATATTCAAGGCTAAGGTTCATACATTTAAGATAGCTACATAATCTAATTCCCAGGTTTACTCAATTTATTAGTAAATATCCTTAGAATGAACTAGAAAAAAAGCACTCAATGATTAACCCTAGAAGGGAAAAGATGCAGAGGTTGTGTCAATATCCCTAACACAAGAGGGAAGTCACAAGAGAAATGACAGTTTTGTGTGTGTGTGTGCAGAACCACCACTTATTTTACAAGTGAAAAAAAGTTAAGATCAAATAATTATTGCATGATCAATTTCAATCTGTGGTATGTGGAAAAATATTTGTTGTTTGTTGCTGTCAAGTTGATTCCTACTTATTGTGAGTCTGGAAATGAAGGAAATAACTGCTCCAGAGTTTTCTAGGCAACTCTTTCGGTGGCTGATCACCATATCTATCTTTAAAGCAACTCTAAGTGGATTCAAGAGCAGGCCAATGACTAGGGATGATCAAAGGAGAATTGATGCCTTTGAGCTATGGTGTTGGAAAAGAGTGTTGAATATACCATGGACAGCTAAGAAAACAAAAAGATTTGTTCTAGGGAGGGTGAAGCTGGGCTGCTCCTTGAAGGCAAGGATTCTGAAGCTTTGTCTGACATACTTTGTACATATTGCAAGGAGGGACCAGTCCTTAGAGAAGGACATCATGCTTGGGAGGGTGGAGGGACAGCACAGGAAAGGAAGGCCCTCTATGAAGTGGATTGATTCAGTGACTGGGGTAATCGGGATGGGAGTGTCAGAGATGGTGGGATTGGCACAGGATAAGGTAGAGTTTAGGACTGTTGTACATAGGGTCTCTATGAGTCACAGGCAACTCAAAAGCACATAACGACAACAACAACAACTGGATTAACATCATCAACCTTTCAACTACTAGTCAAGGACTTAACTTTGAAATATACAAAGACTAGTCATCTACTAATTTTTGTGAATAGCATGAATTCTTTCAAATTTTCTCAAAATGTGATGATAAATGCATTTTAAGAAAGATGACAGAATTAAGATTTCATTATTAAACAAAGAGAACTGCCTATGTCTATTGAGAAGAGAATAGAAGCACATTTGAATAGGGGAGGAGTGAAGGCAAGCAAGTAGAAAAAAGAGGCAATGTGAGTCAATGGGAAAAGATCTTGAAAGAAGACAAAAGAATAAGAAAATATGTTTACGTCGTTTGTAAAAGGAGAGAGACATTGAATTGTGGTAAATGTAATAATGGGGAAAAAGTTGCACGTCAGGAAATTTTTAAATTATTTTGGAAGATTGCATGATATCATTCTTCTCATCCACTTTAAGAACCTTATTTTAAAGGTCATATTTTAATGAGTGAACCTTAAATATTAAACCAATCAATACAAGAACCAGGCAGCTGCTGTTGTAATTTCAGAGGTTGTTATACTTAACACAATTCTCACAAGATCAGCAAACTTTGAATTATTAGTAAATATTGACATCAAATGAGGGCTGTAATGCAAATAAGTATGATTTAACAAACCCATCTCTATGTTATCATAACTTTTGATTTCACAACTGAAAAGAGAGGCCCAGGTAATTATCTTCCCTATTAGTACTGTATTTGTGTGGCCTTGACTCACTAGAGGTATATGTGAAGTTGCACAAACTATCCAATCTTTCTATGCCTCAGGTTCTTTTCTTTATCTGTCAAATGGAACTGATAACAACATGTGTTTCCAGATTTTTGCACAGAGTAAATTAGTTAGTTCCTTGGAAAGGAACCTTATGTTTGGAAAGATGGAGAGTCAGCAAAAGAGAGGAAGATTTCCAATGAGATAGATTGACACTGTCATTGCAACAGTGGGATTAAGTGCATCAGACAGAAATGATGAGATTGACACCGGGTAGCACAGAGTCCAGGTCTGTTGCTCATAGAGTCATACTCAACTAGAAAATACCTAACAACAAAGGAGTTAATATAACATTGTAATTTGATCCTTGAAATTGTTCTACAATTCTTTTGATTTGAGAAATGCTGAGCATGTTTTTACCTTTAGATTGCCTAACTCTAGTTTTTTGCACCTGTTTTTTATAAGTCTTTGTTTTGCCTTCTCAACCTTTCCTTTGACATCTTCTGTTCATCTCTTTTACTTGGGCTTCCCCCCCCCTTTGTTTTGGCTTCTCAACATTCTAGTGGAGTTTGCAGTCTTCCTACAAGCATTTTGGTCTTTTCTTTCTACTTTGTCTTCGTAATGGCCATTTGTACTCCTGGATTATATCTTTGATGTCATTTCACAACTCATCTGATTGTCTGTAACTAGTGCCTAATGCATCAAATATACTTCAAGATAGTTCTTAAAATTAGTTGGGATAGACTAAAGGTCATATTTTGCTTTTTTGGGACTTGTTTTATGTTTCTTTATCTTCATTTGTATTTTTGCTTTTACGTCTTTTTTTTCAGGAGGGACGACACATCATTGTAAAAGAATCTCATGCAGGGGAAGGTAGAGAGTCAGAGAAAGAGAAGAATACGTTCATCATGATGGATGACAGGGTGACTGTAGCAACGAGCTGAAACATGTCAGGAATAGTGAGGATGGAGAGTAAATAGAGTTAAAACACCCCTTGGAAGTATATTAAGAACAAAGTACTTTTTAAATATTTATTAGCTAGTGTGTTAAAACTGTACAAAACAAAAGTTAAAGTTTGATATCCTGGACCACCACTCTATCTTTCTGTCTCTATGTGTCATGCAGTTTTCAATTACTGAGAGAGGAAATCTTAGGTAAGGCAAATAAAACCTTAAAATACATCTTTAGTTTTTAATTAAAAATTATTTTTTACTTTTAACAGATACTCAGGTAATGTTTTTGAAGGTCAAGTAATTAATTATAGTAGAGGAATCATAAGTCTTATATTTCAGAATAGAACCCATCCATGATTCTATATTCAAATTAACTTTTCTTTCTCAGTACAATGGGAATTTACTAACATAAGAGATATGACAAAACAACATGACTATTATAGGTCATTTGTAATATTAGAAATTGATTCTATATGAGTGATGTTTTGAGAGTATCCTTGGTTTAAATAATTTGCTTTGGTTACATATTTAATAGGAAGAATACTATTAAAATTCTTAAAATAATCTTATCTTGCTTAATAAGGATGACAGCTTGTAAATTACCTATTAGGATTGTTTTCCCCTAGAAAATGGAGGACATTGAACAAAAAGCTTTAAATTGCTCACTTTCCTGAAACTAATTACTTGCATCATTTTCCAGAGACTAGAATTCTTATAGGTTTCATTCCTGTATTTCTTACATGCTATGCAATACTGGATAAGAGACTTCTTTTCTAAGCCTCAATGATCTGCATATTAAAATTTAAAAAAAAGAAATAACTTGTTTATAAACCTTTAGAAGAGTGCTTTGCATTTAAACAAAGCCTAACGAATTATTTTTTTTCTATTAATTAATCACAAAATGATCACATGCACAGTGAATGGCAGAGGATCTAGTTTATCCTGATCTATTTGACATCACCACTGTTTCTGGAATTAAAAGGGATATTTAAAGATTGTGGTATTGTTTGACCCCTAATTGATTAATTTTGGTTGAATCTATTTAAGTCTTATTGAATATTGAAATAACTTTTGTTATTCCAATATTAGTAGTTTTTATTTCCTCTTAAAAACTTAAAAATGGCTAGAGAAGGCTATAGTAGAACATAGAACCACTGAGTAAAAGGGGCAGGAAAATTTACAAAGCTCTACAGGTATTTTGTTCCATTGAGTTTACAGTAAAAGTAAACTCTCTGAAAATAGTAAAAATGATACACTTTCCCAGGAAAGAGCATGTAATTTCTTTGTTCATCACTCACTCATGTACTCACTGCCATCAAAGCCTAACTGACTCATAGGTGACCGTTGAGCAGGTCTTCAGAGTCTGTAAATAGAACAGAAGGAGATTGTTTATCTTTCTTTTGTGGAACTGTTGTTGGATTTGAATGGCCAGAGACATACAGCATTATAATGTACATATTGTTGTTGTTAGGTGCTGCTGAGTCATATACAGCTCATAGCAACTGTATGAACAATAGATCTGAACCCTGTCTTACCCTCTGCCGTCCTTGTCGACTCTGATATACTTGAGCCACTGCTCCAGTCACTGTGTCAATCTGTTTTGTTAAGGGTCTTGCTTACTTTCTCTGACCTTTCACTCCCTAGGTTGATATACTTTTACTGTGAGTATCAACTTTTAACAACATGCACAAAGTACGTGAGATGAAGCTGTGCTATCCTTGCTTCTAAGGAGCATTTTGACTGCATCTTCCCTAAGACGTATCCGTCCATTCTGTTGGCAGTCCATGAGATATTCAGTACTCTTTTCCAACATCACAACTCAAAGACATCAAGTTTTCTTGTCATCTTTATTCATTGTCCAGTTCTCAGATGCATAGCAAGTGATTAAAAATTATGTACACAAAAAACAGCAGTCTATTCTATTGGTTTTTTATTGTTAAGTCTCATTGAGAGGAGTACTACCCAGAGTAACTCTATGAGTAATAGATTAGAACACTGTTCAATCCTGCACCATCTTCACACTTCCTGACACACTCAGACCATTGCAGCAGTCACTGTTTCAATCCATTTCATTGAGGGCTTTTCTCTCTTTGTTGATCCTACACCTTTCCAAGATTGATGTTCCTCTCCAGTGAACAGTCTCTTTTAGTTCAATGCCTATAATGTGTGAGCCAAAGCTTAATCAAGGACTACTTGGGCTGCACTTTCTCCAAGATGTAGCTTTTGTCCATTTTTGGTAGTTCATGAGATATTCAGCACTCTTCTCCAACACCCAGCACAAAGGCATCCATGCTATTAGTACATTTTATTATTAATATTTATTTCTCTATGATGTAGTAAATGAATTTCTATATGATGTAGTAAATGAATGAAAAGTAGGGTTGAGTGAAATAGTCTCAGATAGAAGTATATTTTTGAAAAGAATTATTTTTTGTTAACCAGGATAATAAAATAGCTTTTAATAGTTAGAATTATTTTATTTTGCCTTGAGGCGACATTGCTTTGAACATTTTATTTCTATGAAATTAAATAGAAAAAAGAATATAGCCTTAATTAAAGCTTGTATGAGACTAACCTTAAGAACTACATCTTACATTTCAAACATGCATTACTCTCTTAATTTTTCATCTCACAGCAAAAGATACAGGTGTGCCTGGACTGTAATTACTATTGTTGCTGTTGTTGTTGATTGCCTTTAAGTAAAGCACAAATCATAGTGACCCTATAAACAAAATACCTGAAGCCCCTCTACAACTATCAACATTTATCAAAGTTCACAGATTTCCGGAAGCAAGTTGTTTAGGAAGTGGATTCCACTCTCATAAATTAGCTATGTTTAATAAGGCCTCAGGAATCAATGGGATACCACTTGACTTGTTTCCATTAGCAGATGCAGACCTGCATGCATTCACCAGTCTATTCCAGGAAATTTTGAGGACAACTATCTGGTCCATGGATTGAAAGAGGTGCATTTTGTTCCCATTTCCAAGATAAGTCGTCCAACAAAATGTGGAGACTATTGAACAATATCATTAATACTAAATGCATGCAAAATTCTGTTGAAGATAATTAAAAATTAGTAGAACAGTACCCAGATTAGGAATTTCCAGAAGTTCAAGCAGAATTTAAAAGTGGTCCTGACACCAAGGATATTATTGCAGATGTCAGATGGATCCCAGCTAAAAGTAAAGAATACCAGAAGAACATTTATTTGTACTTCATTAACTATGCAAAGGCATTTGGCTATGTGAATAATAACAAATCATGGCTAACATTGATAAGAATAAGAATACCAGAGCATTTGATTGTTCTTGTGCAAAACCTACACCTTGATCAAGAGGTTGTATGTGAACAGGGCAAGGGAACACTACATGGTATAAAATTACGAAGACAGTGTGTAAGAGTTGTATTTTCTCTCCATACCTATTCAATCTATATGCTGAGCAAATCATTCAAGAATCCTGACTCTGTGAACAGAAATGTAACATCCATATTGAAGGGAGACTCATTAATAACCTGTGTTATGCAGATGACACGACCTTGCTTGCTGAAAGAGAGGACAACTTGAAGCACTAGTTGTAGAAGATCAAATAATATAGCTTTCAATATGGATTGCATCTTAATGTCAAGAAAACAACACTTTTACCACTGGCTTGATTGATAGACAACATTATATGATATTATATGTTAGAGAAAAGATTGGTACTGTCAAAACTTCATCTTACTTGAATCCACAATTAACACCTTTGGTACCAGCAGTCAGGAAATAGGGAGATGTATTACACTGGGAATGTCTGTACTTAGAGACATATCCAAATTATTAAGGAGTAATTATGTCAGTTTGAGGACTATTGTGTGTCTGATTCAGGAAATGGTCTTTCAAATAATTTACTATGCATCTGAGAACTGGACAAAAATAGGGATGGGAGAAAAAGAGTTGATGCTTTGAATTTTGTTGTTGCAGAAGAGTGCTGAACATCCTATGGACTGCCAAAAACACAAACAGATATATCTCAGAGTGGGTGCAGCTGGAGTGCTCAGTGCTGGCAATAATGATGAAGCTTCACCTCACATACGTTGGGCATGTTTCTAGGAGGGGTTATTCCTTGGGGAGTAACATGATGCTCGGAAACAATGTCGAAGGAAAGGAAGAGTGTCAACCATATCAACCAGGTGTATTGATGTGGTGACTTCTACAATGGGCTTTACTGTGTCAGAAAGTGTGAGGATGGCACAGGATAGGAAAAGGATCAGATCTATTTTTCATAGAATTAACATAGGTTATACTTGACTTGAAGGCACTTAACAACAACAGGTGATGGTATCCATCTTCACAGAGCTCCATTTATTGAAATTGAATGCTCATTGAAACAGGTTATATGAAAATAAAGTTTATAGATGCATCATAGCTGACTATTCATTTTAGTGAGATTATAATTTATAACTTTTTAAACAATGTTTTCAGTTAGTACATGAAAACAAAATATCACAGAACTTAATTCAAATGAACAAGTGCATGCTACTAGAAAAGTCAGAAGTTAAAACTTAATCTGAATTTTATATTCTTTCCTGTAGTTCATAATCTTTTAGAAAAGAAATGCAAAATTTTAATACATGCAAACTATTGAGTGAACTGGTTTATTGGATTTATTAAAAAAAGATACAATTTCTATTTTTTACTTTTTTATCATTTATCTTGTGTGTTTAAAAATTGATAGAATTACATTGCTCTAGATTTCTCAAAGTAATTGACGCCACTTTGGAAACATTTTGCTTTATTATTTTTAGATAATATTTAGGTTCAGGCAACATGGATAATATAGATTATCAAAGGTAAATAGTTAATCAGAATCAGTTAGGAAAATGGTCACTAAATTTGATCCAGTACTGTGTGTTCTTGATTTCTAGTTCTTTTTTGTCTTTTTTTTTCTTTAGATTTATTTCAATATGCAACAACTGGTATAATCTTTGGAAAATTGAGTTTTAACAGGATATAAAATATAGGTAATATTTATGTCAATCACTTATTAAAGTATATCTACAATAAATAATTTAATCTGACTCATGGTGATCTCATATGTGACAGAGTAGAACAGCACTTGTTTTTTTAAGTGATTGCTTTTTCTTTTCTTTTTTTTTTTTAGTTTTTCCATGTTTTTATTAATGTTCAGAAAAATCCAAGAACAGCATAAAGAGAAAGATATTACAAAGATAGTTTTTGTTGTTATGTACCATTGAGTTGCCTGCGACTCATAGCAACCCTATGTACAACAGCCCTAAACCCTGGTCTATCCTGTGCCAATCGCATTGTCTCCAACACCCCTAACTCCATTATCTCAGTCACTGAATCAATCTGTCTCATAGAGGGTCTTCCTCTCCTATGCTGTCACTCCAACCCACCAAGCATGATGTCCCTCTCCAAGCACTGGCCCATCCTTACAACATGTCCAAAGTATGCCAGATGAAGCTTCAGATCCCTTACCTCCAAGGAGCAGCCTGTTTTAACTTTCTCTAGGACGAACCTATTAGTTCTCTTAGCAGTCCATGGTATATTCAATACTCTTCTCCAACACCACAGCTCAAAGGCATCAATTCTCCTTCTGTCATCCCTAGTCATTGTTTGACTCTGTGATCCACAGCAAATGATTGCAAAGACTAGGGCTTGTGTCAGGTGCACCTTAGTCTCTAGACTGACGTCATTGCTCTCCAGTACTTTGGAGAGGTCTCTAATAGCAGACTTGCCGATTGCAATATGTCTTTTAATTTCTTGGCTGCTGGTGCCTAGTACATTTTCTTAAACACCATTTACATTTGCTCTATCAGTGATTGCTTTTTCAAAAGCAGATCATTTAGGCTTTTGGTCCATACTGTAGTAGCTTGATGATTTTGAATTTCCAAACTTTTGTTTGCTGTTGTTGTGTGTCATCGAGTCTCTTGTGACTCATAGTGATCCTATGTACAACCGCCCTGAAGAATGCTATCCTGTGCCAACATTACTGTATCAGACAAATCTACCCTCATTATCTCTGTCACTGTATCAATCCATCTCATTGATGGTCTCTCTCTCTTTCTCCATCCCGCCACCCTCCCAAGCATGCTATCCCTCTTCAAAGATTGATCTCTTCCTGCAACATGCCCAGTGTATGTCAGACAAAGCCTCAGAATCTTTGCCTGCAAGGAATAGCCTGGCTTCACCCTCTCTAGGAAGAACCTGTTTGTTTTCCTAGCTGTGTATTCAACACTCTTCTCCATCACCACAGCTCAAAGACACCAATTATCTTTCTATTATCCTTTGTCATTGTCCAGCTCTCTAACGCATAGCAAGCAATTGAGAAGACTATGGCCTGGATTAGGTGCACCTTAGTCTCCAGACTGATGTTGTTACTCTTTAGCACTCTGGAGAGGTCCCTGACAACCAGCTTCCTCAGTATCATTTATCCCTTGATTTCCTAGCTGCTGGTACCAAAAGTGTTGATTGTGGAACCAAGCAAGCTAAAGCTGTTAACAATCTCAGTCTCTTCACAATCTATCATGATGCTGCCAATAGGCCCAGTGGTGAGAATCTTTGTTTTCTTGATGATGAGCTTCAACTCATATTGAAGGTTGCAGTACTTGAGCTTTTGCAGCAAGCGCTTCAGGTCCTCCTCAGTTTCAGCAAGCAGGGTTGTGTCATACACATAATGCAGGTTGTTGATGAATCTTCCTCCAATCATGATGCCACATTCCTCATCATACTGCCCAGCCTCCCGAATGATCTGTTCTGTGTATAAATTAAGAAGATATAGAGACAAAATAAATCCCTGGCACACAACCTTCCTGATTTTGAACAATTCATTGTTTCTTTGCTCTTTTCTAATGACTGCCTCCTGGTCCAAGTAAAGGTTTTGCATAAGCATAATCAAATGTTATGGGATTCCTATTCTTCTCAGTGTCAACCACAGTTTATTGTGATCCACACAGTGGATGAAACATTGACATTCCTCTGATACTCTCTGCTTTCAGCCAAGATCCATCTAACATTAGCTATAATATCCCTAGTACCAATGCATAGCAGCACTGAATCTATTGGTCACTTCTATAATTGGATAAATGTCTTTCATCAGCTCCTTTCTGTAAAATGCATGTCTGTCAGATCCTATTATAAAAAATTAAGACAGACTAGGAAGAAGGATTGGCCTTCCATTTCCAAAATAATAGGCCTTTGAAAACCCTAGGTACAATATTGTTGTTGTTGTTATGTGCTGTCTAGAAACTTTTTTTATAAGCTCTAAAAAGAGCAATAGCCGGATGGTAACAGCCTTATCTGACCTCTACCAACTCCACGTGGATAATGTCCTCTTAAATAGCATCAACAACACAAAATCAATTTCTATGAGTTCAGACATGTCCCCTATGCTCCCATACATTTTTCTACTTATGTCAACACAAATCTTACTGCTTTGTTGAACACAAAATTCATTTTAAAAGTTCATAGACCTCATAGAACCATATTAGCAAAGTCAAAAGGCTGCATAATTCATGTTAGTAACAGAATACACTCAGAATAATCACTCAGTCAAGACAGCTTCCAAAATGTACTCTTAAGCACTTCAGCCTTATAAGTCCCATGGCTTTAGGCTCCTGTTACTGTGTACTCTTGAGCTAAAATGGAACTATACCTGACCCTCCAGTGGTTTTTCAGAGGCAATAATTGCATGACAGGAAACTACCTATCCTCCCATGGAGAAACTGGGAGATTTGAATTGCTTGCCATAGGTATTGCAGTACAGCTCCTTACCACAAGGCTATTCCTGACAACAATGGCTCTCCCCCTCCAACCCTCTAACAAACTTGGGCAAAAGGCCCTTAGCTCTGATTCTCTGGTGTAGCAGTCCCAAAGTCATCTTTGTCTCATGCAAGGTTTCTGGTTCACTGCTGCTGCTTATGGCTGCTGCTCCTTTAGGCCCTGCTCTGCCCAGTGCAAGAATCTTTGGCCCTGAGTCATGTATTACGTTACCATGCTTATTCTTTGCCTGGTGAGATTCTCAAATTCTGCTCCTAAAGCTGCTCAATTTAATGGTAAGACTATCCAAACCCTTGTGGATTGCTAAAACTAGTCATTCCTCTTGTGGATAGGCTAACGTACTCTATTTACATATCCCTACATGGCATCCACTTCCTGAACAACATGACTTCAGAAACTCTATGAACTTTCATAAATATTAGTAGTTATAGAAAGCCTTTTGTTCAAAGGGTTGCTATGAGTCTTGCTTGACTTGAAGGCAACCAACAAACCATCTATATCATAAAGTCAAAGTTAAAGTCTAGGGAAGCCATTTTGAACAATAAACCATTAACACTACAGACATCCTGGCTTTTCTAGCCATTAACCTTAATATTTGAAGAATTAACTTTCCCCTTACAATATATAATAACTAGGTTAGTGAAAAATTGTAAACCAGCAATTTCATGGCTCATGGTTTAATTGCTCCTACTTCAAGTGGCCAATTTGTGATTTTCCTTTGGGATTAACTGCCTCTGATAACCCACTGAAGTGTCAGCTATAGGTCAGTTTCAACTTGACCATATATAACAACACCAAACCAGTAGGAGCTCTGATGGACAAGTGATTAGAAGCTGTGCTGCAATACCAGAGGCAGATAGTATCAATCTACAGGCTTCTCTATGGAAGAAGGATGGACAATCTCCTCCTCTGAGATTCACTGTCTCTGAAAACTCACTGGAGGGTCAGTTATATGTCAATTATAACTCTATGACAAGCAACAACAACAACATCAAACCAGTAGTCATAGAACACAAATAAGTCTCTTTCTCTGAAGAACCTCCTGTTTCCATTTGGAAACTTTGAGCATCTAAATTCATAACCAAAACACAGCCTAGATCAAACAATTAGGTTGTAACAATCAACACTAGCTCACTGCTTGAATCATCTTGTTTTCATGTTCTTGGATTCTGGTCAACTCATCTTTACCCATCTGTGGCTAGGTCCAAATGGGCATTAACTAAAACATCCTGAGCTAAAACTCCAGAGTCCACACTTCTGCTCGTGTTCCAAGCTGACTGGTCCATTCACTCAGCCTTAGGTCCCACATGGTACCAACTCATCAAATCAGAGGTCCTCATGATTCTCTGCTCCTCAAGACACCAACCCTTTTGTGTTTATCTATACATCTGTGCATGCTAGATCAACAGTGTTGATGGAAGATGCCCAGATTCAGCCTGTCTCTTCAAGGCTGCATGTCTTCTACTTCCACTCACCAAGTGGATCCAGGTGGTCATCATGAGTGACCATATTCACCAGCTCCCTTGAAGGTGGTTCGAACGGGCATGAACTTTTCCTTGCCTGAGAAGCCAAGCCACGTATCGCTGTTTTAAAAAGTCGAAGTTGCCCCCCCGCCTCTCTCTCTCTCTCACTCTCTCTCTCTATCTCTATCTCTGTGTCTCTGTTATTAGGTGTCCTCAGCTAATAGTGACCGTAAGTGTGATTAGAGAGATCCAAAAAAGCAAGAATGGAGACATTTCATATTACATGTTTCAGGCATGTTGTTAGGAGAGGGTATTCCTTGGAGAGGGACATCATGCTTGGAATTGTGGAAGGTCAGTTAAAGAGAACAAGACCGTTAATGAGATGGATTGAAAGCATGCCTGCAGGAATGGCTTCAAGTATGTTAGAAATGATGTGGCAAAGGACAGAACAAGGTTTAGATCTGTCTTTCATAGACTCATTATTAATCATACTCAACTCATCAGCACTTATCAATAACAAGCAACATGAACAACATGCTTGAATCTTTCCCCATTTTATACCATCCTCATGATATCCAATTTATTTATTACTGTGAAAGTAATTGAATTGGTCCATTTTGTTGAGGATCTTTCTCTTTTCCTCTGATCCTCCACCTTTTCCTCCATGATGTATTTTTCCAAAGACTGGTTCCTCCTGATAGCATGTCCAAAGTATGTGGGACAAAGGTTTGCCATCCTTGCCTCCAATTAACACCCTGGTTGTACTTCTTCCAAGACAGACTTGTTTGCACTTTTGGCAGATCATGGATAATTGGTTAACTTCTCCAAGACAATTCAAAGTCATCAATTCTTCTTCAGTAATCATTATTCACTGTCTTTCTTAGGAAACAATTGAAAAAAAACCCTAAAATCCAAATACCAAAACTATGGCTTGGATCAGACACACTTTCATTTCTTAACTGGTATCCTTGGTCTTTAGCAATTTGAAGAGGTTCTTAAAAGCAGATTTTCCTGTGAAACACTTCCTGTGATTTTTTTTTTTGACTGCTGTTGCTATCGGTATTGATTGCTGATCCAAGTAAAATGAAGTAATTTACACCTTCAGTATTTTCTTGATCTATCATATTGTTGCCTACTGGCTAAGTGGTGAAGATTTTTGTTTACTTGAACCTGAGATGTTATCCAGAATGAAGGCTATAATCTTTCATCTTTTGCAGCAAGTGTTTCAAATTCTCATCACTTTGCAAGCAGTGTTGTATCATCTGCACAGTTAATATTTTCCTCCAATCCTGATGCCACAGTCTTTTTCCATATAGTCCAGCTTCACAAATTATTTGCTCAACATACAGACTAAATTTCTTTGGAAAAACAGACAATCCTGACAAATAACTTTCTTTATTTTAAACCATGTGATGGTTCCTTGCTCAGTTTAGACAACATATTTTTGGTCTAGGTATATATTTTACATGAGCACAATTTTCTTGTTGTTGTTATTGTTAGATGCCATTGATTTAAGAAGGACTCATATCAACCCTATACATAGACAACCTGAAACTTGCCTTATCTTGTGCCGTCATCATCATTTCTGAAACACCACAGCCCATTGTTGAAGTCAGAGTATTCATTTATTTCCTTGGAGGTCTTCTCCTTTGTTGATCCTCCATCTTTCCATGGATAATGTCCCTCTCCAAAAAAATAGCCTTGCTTAGTTACAAGTCCAAAGTAGGAAAGATTAGTTTTTTAAATCCACTCATCATGCTGAGGGAGAGAGACACACATTCTCCTATAAATATTTAAAATCTGATACAGACACTTATTGGGGGTGTTGGTTATGGGTTAGAACTAACTAGATAATAGTGAATTTTAGTTTTTAAATGGTCCGTTTTGGACATAGAATGAGACTCTACACCAGAGTCTCTACTTCGTTTCTGTCATGATGACCATATTTTTCAATCACAAATCTCTTTTCCCCAGATGTACATGTCAATCACCAGTCATTATTAATGTATCTTCATTACATGTTTGGTTAATTTCAGTTGGCAGAAGTTTGCAGACATTCTCAATTTCTGGCTTTGGCTTTAATCATTAATAATATCTCTTTCAAAAGCCTGGACCCTCCTAATAACATTCTCAACGTATGTGAGACAGCGTTTCACTATCCTAGTCTCTATGAAGCATTCTGGTTGCACTTTCTCTATGACATATTTGTTTGTTCTTTTGGCAGTCCATGGGATAATCAGTACTCTTCTCTAACACCACAATTACAAAGCATCAATTCTTCTGGCATTCTTGATCTCTGCCTAAATTTAAGATTCATAGAAACTAAATAAAAAACACTGAAACTACTGTATCTTGGATCAGGTGCAATTTCACACACAAAGTCATATCTTTATGCTGTTTTTGTTATGTGTTGTTGAGTCATAACTGATTTATAACTGACTCTCAAATGAGTTTTCAGAGACTACGTATCACATGGGAAGAGACTGCTAATCTTTTTTCCGAAGAGAGAATAAACTGGTAGATTTGAACTGTTCACCTTTGAAGTGGCACCTACAGCTCCTTAACACTCAGTCACCACAGTTCCCTCCACATATCCTTCTGTTTTGTATATATAATATGTTCCAATTTATCTATTATACTTACATTCCAACTACAAAAGCCAGAGATAGAAAGAGATTAATAATGTTGGTGACTTGCTCCTTCCAGAGAGAATTCTATAGATCTTGACTGTGAGTTTAGCTGAGATAGAGCTCTTTTGTCTTGGTCTCATCAATTTCCAGTGGAGCTTTTGTCATGCTGACACACACACACAGACAAAATGAGTCCTAGCTCAAATTCCGTACACTTGGTATTCTTTCCATAACCTAGTAAATTTAAGTAAATACTTGTTATTAAGATAATTTCAAGAGTTTTGTGTTTGTTTTTGTTTGTTTGTTTTTTAAGAAAAGCAAATGTTTACCAGTTATATTTCTTTTGCCTGGGAAGAGAATTTCATTTTGCCTTGATTCTATATCTATAAAACTTTGAAAGCTTGATTTTTTAGTATAATTGTTTATTTTATGCCTCTTGAATGCTAAAAATGTGTTTTTCTATCAGTAAATCATCATATTTTTTCATATTCATACATAACTTTGCACTATACTTCTAACAATTTTTGAACAGATTCCCCTGTCTTACACTTTGGTCCAGCCATTCTATGAACTCAACATTCTGTCTAAAAGTATATAACAAATGAAGAGCAAATGCTACATTAATGAAATTTAGTAGTTGATATGATTAATGAAATTTAGTAATTGATGTGATTTATTTATAACATAGCATTTAGGGTTACTTTAATTTACAAATGAAAATCACTGGACCAAGTCCAAATGTTTATTATTTCCATTTTTGGCTGTCAGACAGTATGATTTATAAACAGTGCTTTCTTCCAATCTCCAAAGTTTAAATAGCCTACACTAGATTAATAGCCTTCAGGTAAATATCAATACTGTTGTTGTTGTTGTTGTTGTTAAGTGCTGTTGAGCTGAAGGCAACTCAAAGCGACCCTATGAATGAAAGTCGTCAACACTTGTGTGACTTTCATCCTTTCTCCAGGTTCATAGGGTTTCTGGAAGCAAGCTATTACAGAAGTGGATGCAAAGTTAAAAATATTTCTTTTGAAGACAAGGTATAAAAACACATTAGTA
>NW_006399768.1:8499262-8500898 GCF_000299155.1 Elephantulus edwardii | reverse complement strand
GTACAAAGGGTGTTAATTGTGGATCCAAGCAATATGAAGAAGATGTTGACAGATTCAATCTCCTCTCCATCCATCATGACACTCTATCAATCTAGTGGTAAGAATATTTGTTTTCTGGGGTTGGTCAATGAATAAGGATGACAGAAAAAGAATTGACCCATTTGAGCTGTAATGTTGAAGAAAAGCACTGAACATCCCAGGTACAATCAAGAGAACCAACAGATATCTTGGGTAGAATGTAGCCAGAGTGTTCTTTGAAGGCCAAAATGATGTGGCTTCACCTCACATATTTTGGGCATGTTGCTATGAGGCATTACTTCTCAGAAAAGGACATGATACTGGAAAGGGTGGAAGGTTTGTGAAGGAGAGGAAGACCCTCAATCAGGTGTATTGATATGGTGACTGCTACAATGGACTCTTCAGTATCACGAAGTGGGAGTATGGCACAAGATAGAACAGGGTTCAAATTTTTGTTCATAGGGTTTCTATCAGTAGTACTTGACTCAACAGCACCTACCAACAACAACAGCAATGAATATTACAATGGAGGAGATTACTTACCTTTCTCCCTCAGAGTGCATTATTATTTGAAATTTTTATCTTTGGGTTGACAGTGCAACTGCTTACTGCTAAGTTAACTATTAGCAGATGGCTATTGGCCATTTTTAATTCTCTTTTACAAGTTTGACAATTTCTTTTGTGTGCCTGGGTAGAATTTTTCAGCTATGTAATTGTGTTTTGTAGAAACAACGAAGGGTGTGGTGTGCCAAGTAAAAGATTTAGATTATTTTTGCCTTGTCTGTGTGGGATTTTTTTCCCTTTTAAAAATTAGAAATGTTTTAATTACAATGTCTAGTCTCTGTGTAGTCCCATAATTTAGGGAAATTTAGATAGACACTTTCAAATGCAATTGTGACATATGATTATAAAATAGAATTTCCTATTTAAAATACCTTTCCTGCTCTTGTTGTTGCTATGTGCTATTGAGTCACCAGCGACTCATAGAACTGTATGTACAACAGTCTGAAGCCTGTTCTGTCCTGAGCCAGTCTCATTGACTCCAACATACCTACTCCCATTTTTCTAGTCACTGTATCAATCCATCTTATCAGAGGTCTTCCTCTCTTGCGCTATCTTACCATTCTTCTGAGCATGATATATTTTCCAAGGATCAGTCTCTCCTGGCCACAAGGCCAAAGCATGGGAGATGAAGCTTCAAACTCCTTGCCTCCAAGGAGACACTTGGTTCCACCGTCTCCAAAATAGACTTATTTGTTTTCTTAGTGGTCCACTGTAGGCACAATACTCTTTACCAGGACCATAACTCAAAGGCATCAATACAACTGTCATCCATAGTCATTGCCCAACTCTCTGATTCATAGCAAGTAATAGTGAAGAGCATGGTTTGCATCAGGTGCATCTTAGTCTCTAGACTGAGATTATTTCCTCTCAGTACTCTGGAAAGGTCCCTGACAGCAGATTTGCCTAATGAAATTCGTCTTTTGATTTCCTGACTGATGTTAAGAGTGTTGATTGTGGAGCAGGGCAAACTATAACAATTTTTCTATGTTACTGTTGTTGTTATGTGCTGTCAAGTCACTAGCAACTCATAGTGACCCTATGTACAACAGCCCTA
>NW_006399768.1:8495254-8497272 GCF_000299155.1 Elephantulus edwardii | reverse complement strand
TCTGGGATTCCCATTCTTCTCAGAGTCAGCCACAACATCTAACATTAGCTATAATATTCCTAGTACCATGACCCCTTCTAAATCCAGCCTAGACTTCTGGCAGTTCTCTGCTGATATGCTGTTCCAGTCATTTTTGGATAATCTTCAGCTGAATCTTGCTTGCATGTGAAATTAATAATATTTTTTCTATATATATTTTTATTGGTTATCATACACTCATTCATACACACTGGGTTTCATTTATGTACATTGTGGAGTTGGTTTTTTGTAATTTTTTTACTAGTTTATTTATAAAATTTGAATACATTGTTTTCAAGAACAAATTCTTTCAATTTCCCTCACTCTCCCTCCCATCAAATTGTACAACCCCATGATTAATTCTCCCTCACCAGGTTGTGCCAAGAAGACTGGAGAACAACTACCTGGCCATCCGAGAGGAAGACATCCATATTTATTATTATTGAAAAAAAAGTGACTTGATGGAGTGTAGAAATTATCAAACAATATCACTAATGCCATCCACAAGCAAAATCCTGCAGAAAATTATCCAATGATGACTGGAACAGTCAACCCACAGAGAAATACCAGAAATCCAAGCTGGTTTTAGAAGAGGATGAGACACGAGCGACATTATTGTCAATGTCAGATGGTCTGAGTGGAAAGCAAAAAGTACCAGAGGAATGACTTTATTTTAATGACTACACAAAGACATTTAACTGTGTGGATTGCAACAAATTATGGCTATGCTTGTGAATAAGAATTCCAGAACATTTACTTGTGCTCATGTGATACCCATACTAAAATCAGAAAGCAGTTGTCAGAACAGAGTAAGGAAACATAGCATGGTTCAAAATCAGGAAAAGAGTGCTTCAGAGATGTGTCTTGTCTCCATGCTTTTGCAATTTATATGCTTAACAAATCATTTCAGAAGCTGGGTTTTATGAAGAATAATGTGGAATATTTGCACATTTCGTTATAATATTTTGCCTTGTCTTCCCGAGTGCCCTTTGAAATCTTCTATTAAGTTCCTTAACTTCTTGATTTCTTCCCTTTACTTTGGCTTCTCAGCATTCTAGTGCAACATTCAAAGTCTCTTCTGAAATCCATTTTGGTATTTTCTTCTTCTTCCTTTTTTGTAATGGCATTTTCCATTCTTCATAAACAATGTTCATGGTACCTTCAAGGGCTCATCTGGTCTTCATTCGTTAGTGTCCAAGGCCTCAAACCTGTTCCTGAGTTGGTTTTTAAATTCAGAAGGAATAGACTCAAGAGCAAATTTTTATTCTTGTGGATATGATTTAAACTTATTTAGCTTTAATTTGAACTTGCATATGAACAGTTGATGATCTATTCCACAATCAGCACCAGGGCAAGTTTTTCACTGCTGATATTGAACTTCTTCAATGATTTTTTTCCACAAAGGTAATCAGTCTAATTTCTTTTTTTTTTTTTAATCAGTCTAATTTCTGTGCATACCATCAGGAGAAATCCATGTGTATCGCCTGCATTTATGTTTCTTATAAAAGGTATTTGCTATGAATAAATAATTCATTGTACAGAATTCTATCATTCTAGTGCCAGCCTCATTTCTGTCACCAAGGCCATACATTTTTTTGTTGTCAATCCTTCCTGTTTACTAACTTTCTCATTCCAGATACCCATTATTGTTAATGCATCTTGATTACATGTTAGATCAATTTCTAACTACAAAAGTTGGTAGAAATTGTCTGTTTCCTCCTCTTCGGCTCTGGTTGTTGGTGCATAAATTTGAATGATAGTATGTTGACACGTCTTCCTCGTATGTGTATGGATATTATCCTGTCACTCACAATATTGTCTTTCCAGATGGATCTAGTAATGGCCTTTTAAACTATGAAAGTGACTCCATTTTTTCTCACCTTTTCATCTCCAAGATAGTAGATCATAGGATTGCCAGATTCAAAATGCCCCACGCCAATCCACCTCATTTTGCTAATACCTAATATTTACAATATATATTCAGAACAGATGATTCACGA
>NW_006399768.1:8482306-8494615 GCF_000299155.1 Elephantulus edwardii | reverse complement strand
AGAGTCTGATCTTTGGAAAAGAACATCATGCTGGGAAGGGTAAAATGACAATGAAGGAGAGAAAGACCTTAGATGAGAGAGTCTGATACAGTAACTGAGGCAATGGGGATTGGTGTCTCAGAATTAATGAGATTGCTCAGGAAAGGGCAGGGTTTAGAGCTGCTGTACAGAGAATCGCTTCAGATTACAGACGACTTGACGGGACATAGCAACACAACATCAAGGCAAAATCAGGATTGGAAAAATACTCATCAACAACTGTGATTTGCAAATAGCACAGTCTTGCTTGTTGATATTGAAGAGGATGTGAAATGCTTGCTATAGAGAGTCAAAGACTGTAGTCTTCAATATGAATTGAAGCTCAACATCAAGAAGACAAAGATTCTCACCACTCGACAAATTGGCCCATGATAGACAGAGTTTGAGATTGGTAACGATTTCATCTTTCTTGGCTCCACAATCAACACTCTTTTTACAGCTCTTAGACATTGGATTGTAAAAGTTACCAATCATGTCAAAATATGTGGCATTACTGAACAAATAACTTCTGTAGTGATTAAAACATCTCTACACTCAGATTATTTTTCTGTGCAAGAAATGACAATACTTCACCGTATGCTTGTCACTCCTGTGAGTTTGAGGCAACTCTGGGACAGTTAACAACAACATCCTTGTTCTATTCTAAAACATTCACTTCTATTTATTTTCTTTCCTATTATTTAAGAGAAGTTAACATTCTAAAAAGGAATGTCAGGTGACAGTAAGTTTAAAATTAAAAGATTACAAATTGGATAATAAAATCTTTTATAAACCAAATAAAATTACTTTACCAAAACACATTTAAAAACTAAAAAGAAAAAGTGCTTTGATTTATTAAATTCTTTCATGCCAAAAAAGAGGAAGGCTCAGTCTATGATTATTAATAGAATTCTTGAGACACTCCTTCAGCATTTTAGATTATCCTAAAATCCCAAATATCTACTGTGAATTATCACTGGAGTCATTCACCAGAGAGGTTCCTTTGAAAGTTGTTTTCTTGTAAATTTAAATACATGCCACACAAATCTTATTTCCTAAACCTATCTTTCTTTGCCTTCCATTTTTTATCTCTTCTTCTAGAATATAAATTTTTTAGCAGACTCACCATGTCCAGGAATTACTATCATAATTTACACAGTTTAATTAGATAGCCAATGAAATAATTCATGAGAGGGTGTGTGATATCAATATAAGCAAAAAAAAATACCTTAAACAATGAACAATTTTGTATTTTATATTATCATTTCCCTGTTTACCCGTAGAAAATTCTTTCCAACTTCTTCATGAATTCAGAGGACTTCAGTAAGATTTATAAGTGACTGACGGAAATCATAGCCCAGTAACATGCAGTACTTGTGAAAACAATTGAGTAAGCTAGGTATTCAGGTTTCATTTTCTTTAAAAATAGAAGCCATTGGGAATACTTATCTGCAAACGATACAAGTTCTCATTTCCTCTGCCTGAGAAACTCTAAAATGAATTGCTTATTAAATGTGATATAAAAAAAATAATGAACTTAGCAGCATTGTAATTCTCTGCTATAGAAAAGCAATCCAACTGGTATAACTAACACTAGTGCCTTGAACAATGAAAGCTATTATGTAAAATTGGAGAGAAATGCACAATAAATTATGCACTGTGCACTTGTGCTTGATAAAGGCAAAAATCTGCCATGCTCTCTTTCATCGTATACTTTTTGTGTAGCTAGTTTTCTTTTATGTCATTTTCTTTTCAAAAGTATTTAATTTTAAATTGCATATGTTTTCTGTAGACAGACAGTAGAAAGCCACAGAATGTAAGAATTAAAGTAAAAAAAACAATGTCATCACTACTAAACAATAAACTAAATTAAAAAGTATACATTGTTTGTAAAGAATTTTTGAAGCCTAATTGAAAATGCCTTTGTACATTATTTTTTTTCTGTCAAATTATATACAATGAAATGAAAGGATACCTGATTAACATATTCATTTTCAAATTAGGACGTTTAGAAAACATGAAAATGGGTTTTTTTTATTGCTTTATCTTGTGTTTCTTTGTTAGTGAGGTTAAAAGTTATATAATATTTTAAATAGTCATTTGCTTAAGAATTATCTTTCAGCTTTTAAAATATTTCCATTTTCATTGCGATATGAAGGGCTTAGGGCTGAAAATGTCTTTCCTGGCTATTGAAACTGACCTTTGCCATGATGGTAAGTAGGAATATGCGAATAGAGTGTGTTAGCCTGTGCACAAGGGGAATGACTAGTCTCTTCGATCCTCAAGAGGATTGGCTTGTCTCACCATGAAATTGAGCAGATCCTGAAAGAGGAAAGAAGATCTTCTTTTCCAGCAAAGAAATGAGAGAATGTAGAATGTCCTTTTGCCCAGAAATTATTGTGCCAGCTAGTCTGACTGTAATAGCCATGGCTGAAGCTGAGGATCAGAGACCCAACATGAGATGGAGCTGACTTGGAACTATTATCTTCACAGAACTGAGCTAAGAGCTTTTGCTCAAGTGTGTGAGAGGACTATGGAAGGTGGGGAGATAGCCAATATTGACAGGCCTGAGAAATTTGCAACACTGGCCACAACCTGTGAGACTCAAGCTTGAGGCACCTGTGAGCACATTTCAGAGACTGTGTTGACTGTATTCTATTACTAACCTGGATTATAAGATTTTACTTCCCCAATATAGTTCTTTGTGGTCTGTGAGATATTGCACTGCATTTTGGACTCACCAAAATGGTAAGATTGATGTTGAGAAGAATAAGAATAGATATGGGAGCATTAGGGACTTGTATAACCTCTTGAGAATCAGTTTAGTGTTATTGATGCTGTTGATGGGGACACATCTCTGTGGGAAGCTGGTAAAGGTCAGATATGGCAGTCCTCTCACATGTTTCTTGCTCTTTTCATAATTATTTTTTAACTGACTTGAAAGAGTTATCTTTCATTTCTTGTTTTACAGAAATAAGGGGGTTTAAATTTAGTGGGAATGTACATGTGTTCTAAGCTCCCATCTGGAATGAGCTCCCACCTGAAACAAGTGCCATCCTAGAATAAGCTCTCATCCAGAAATGAGCTCCCACCCAGAATGAGCTCCCACAGAGACCTACTCAGAGGACTAGACCACCTTGCCATGTGGAGATCATCCCACTGTGTGGAGATTGCCCAGTCACCCCTGCACCAAGAGCACCGATATCACAAAAGAGTGCAGAGGAAGTAAAAGGACAGAGGTGGTGGAAGGCTAGAGCCATCAAAACAGAGTTGGATGGGGCCACAGGATGAGAGATGCTTGAGGATCAAGGAGAGGTAATTGAGCTACCTGATGTCAGGGCAGAATGAAGGTGGGAATGCAACACATGAAATGAAGGGATGGGGCTCCAGGACCAACACTTGATCTGTACCTGCATGCCCTCATCAACACTTTTAGGTAAAATGACTATCTGCCAAATATTGCTCTAAAGCTAGCACCCAAAATGAGATAGACTACGGAGGAGGATGGGCCATTCACTTCTGAAATAACAGAACTTTGAAAACCATACACACTGAGATTAGACTAGCAAGAAGATGACCATCACATTGGGAGTCACAAAAGAGGAGGAAGAGTTGCAAAAAGACCCTAGTGATTAGAATGTGGAATGCGAAAAACATAAATGTAGGAAAATTGTAGATTGTTAAGGAATGGAATTTGTAAATATTGACATACTAGGCACTGATGAAATGCAATCAATTGGCATGGGACATTTTGCATCAGACTATCATATGATCTACTATGTTGAAAATGAAAAGGTGAGGGGAAAAATGGAACCACATTCATAATTAAAAAGATCATTTCTAGAGATATTTTTAAATGCAATATTTTGAGCGACAGGATGACAGCCATACACTTACAAGGAAAATCTGTTAATACTACTGTAAGTCAAATTTATGCACCAACAACCAGAGACAAACAGGAAGAATTAGATTACTTCTACCAATTGTTGGAATTAGATATGCAACCAAGATAGATCAGTAACAATGGATGACTGAAATGAAAACATTGGGAATAAAGAAGAAGGACTGGTGATTGGGAAATATGGATTTGGTGACAAGAAATGAGGCTGGAGACAGGATGATAGAATTCTGTATAATCAATGATTTATTCATTGCAAATATTTTTATAAGAAACACAAATAATGACTAAACATATAGGCCTCACCTGATGGCCTACACAGAAATCAGATTGATTATATTTATAGGAAGAATCATTTGAGAAGCTCAATATCAGCCGTAAAAACTAGGTCAGGTGCTGCATATGGATCGATCATCAGCTACTTTTATGCAAGTTCAATCTGAAGCTGAAGTAAATAAAATTAAATCTACAAGCACTGAAGCTTGAATCTGAGTCTATCCTTCCTGAATGTAAAGACTATATCAGGAATAGGTTTAAGGTCTTGAAACATAATGAGCAAATACCAGAAGAGTTGTGGAAATATATGAAGAATATTATTCCTGAAGAATGCAAAAAAAGTCACTGCAAAGACAGAGAAGAAAACACCAAGATGGATGACTGAAGAGACTCTAAATATTGTCCTACAATGAAAACAAGCCAAAGGAAAGGGAAGAAATCAAGAAGTTAAGGAGTTAAGCAGAAGTTTTCAAAGGTCAACTTGGGAAGACAAAGCACTGTATTAGAATTAAATGTGCAAAAATCTAGAGTAGTAAAATCAAAAGGGATGAACTTGTTCAGCATTACTTAATGTAAAGGAACTGAAGAATAAATGCAAGCCTTGAGTTGCAATACTTAAGGATGCTGTGGGCAGATTGCTGAATGACCCAATAAGCATCAAAAGAAGACAGAAGAAGTACACAGAGGCACTATATCAAAATGAATTGATTGACACAAAAGAATTTTATGCAAAATACATAAGAGCCATTGGAGATGAAAAAGGAAGTTCAAGCTGCTCAGAAAGAATTGACAAAAAAAAAAACAAGACGACAGTAATTGACAACATACCAATAGACATATTTCAACCAACAGATGCCGCTTTGGATGTACTCACCAGGTTGTGCCAAGAAATATGCATATTTAAGGACAATTAGCTGAACAACTGACTGTAAGCGATCTATATTCCTATTCCAAAAAACTCTGATCAGATGGAGTGTGGAAATTATAAAACCATATCATTAATATTACATGCAAGCAAAATCCTGCTGAAAATTAACTGCAGAAAGATGTTAAGGCTGGGTTTAGAAGAGGTCGTGGCACTAGAGACATCATAGGCAATTTTAGGCAGATATAGGATGAAAACAGAGAGTACCAGAGGAATGCCCTTCTCTGTTTTATTGACTACAGAAAGACAGTTGACTGCGTGGATCACAACAAACTGTGGCTAATTTTGAGAAGTGTGGGAATACCAGAATACTTGCTTGTGATAATGCAAACCTTCTACTTGGATCAGGAAGCAGTCAACAGAACAGAGCAAGGAAACACTGTATGGTTCAAAATCAGGAAAGGTGTACCTCAGAATGTATTCTGTTTTCATACCTTTTCAACCTATATGTGAAACAGATCATCTGGGAAATTGAGGAGAAAAGTGGAACCAGGATTGGAGGAAGACTCATCAACAATCTACGTTACGCAGATGACACAACCTAGCTTGCTGACACTAAGGAGGAAATGGGAAATTTGCTACAGAAGGTCAAGAACCTCAGTCTTCAATATGGATTGAAGCTCAACATTAAGAAGACAAAGCTATTCACCACTGGGCCAATTGGCAGCATCATAATAAATGGAGAAGAGATTGAGATTATTAACAGCTTCAGCTAGTTTAGCTCCACAATCAACACTCTTAGCACCAGCAGCCAGAAAATCAAAAGACTAATTGTGATGGAGAAAACCTGCTGCCAGGGACCTCTCCAGAGCAATTATGTCAGTCTAGAGGCTAAAGTACACCTGATCCAGGCCATGATTTTCACCATTACCTACTGTGCATCAGAAAGCTGGACAGTGACTAAGGACAATAGAAGAATAATTGATGCCTTTAAGTTGTGGTGGTAGAAAAGAATACTGAACATACTTGGAGAAGGTGATACCCAGTTTCTCCTTGGAAGCAAGAATTCCGAAGCTTTGTCTCAGGTATATTGGGCATGCTTCCAGAAAGGACCAGTCCTTGGAGAAGGACATCAGGCCTGCAAAGACAGAGGAACAGCATGAGACAGGAAGAACCTGAAAGAGATGGATTGACTCAATGACTGGGTGATAGGGGTAGTTGTTGGAGACAATGAAATTGGCTCAAGATAGAGGAAGGTTCAGAGCTGTTGTACATTCTCTATGAGTCACAAGCAACTCAATGGCACATAACAACAACCAAAGTTGGGTTTTAAAAATTTTATTATTTTATTTATAAAGTTTGAATACATTGCTTTTCACAAAAGATACTTCCATTACCTTCACTCCACCCACCCATCAAATTGTATAACCCTATGGTTAACACCTTACTCCCCCCATCCTCATCCAAATGTTTTAACTTTTAAACATGTACATTCTTCCTTAAAGTTAATGAACATATTTTTATCTTGTGATGGGTAAGAAGGGAAAACAAGCCTTAGGACAGAGTGGATTAGTGGATGGATGGGGGAGAAATGTGAAGATATAGGCAAGGTGCGATGGGGACTTTACGAGATGAAATGATTAGGTCATGATTTTGTTTGTGTACCATTGAGCCTGAACTGACCCATAGCTGGTAGCATTGGATAGCAAGACTTCAGGACTGCAGCTCAACTTCTTGCCAGTAGCCCACCAGAGCTCATATAAGTCATAGATCACCAATAATTAGTTATATGAAGCAAAACGTAAAGAAATACTTGAATAAGAGAAAATACACATAAGCAAAACAATGTATAAGAATGATTAAATAAAACCCAGTGTAAAAGAAAACTAACAACATAACTTCATTGTGTATTTTCTTCATTAGAGTGTTACTATGTACCATCAAGTTAGAACCAACTCATAGCTGACTCTCTGCTGGTTTTTGGTTTGAATTTGCTGTGGTTTTTGTTTTGTTTCGTTTTGTTTGTTTTTTTTTTTTTCTGAGGCAGTACGTTGCATGGAAGGAAATAGAATTAATCTGTAATAAAAGATCTGATCACAACTATTTTTAAATTGACCAGAATGGAAAATATAAAACCTGTCTCTCAGTGTCTATTTTTCCATTATTAGCATGATCTTCAAGGCATTAAATCTAACAATTGGGCTCTAATCAGCTTCCCATTGCTTTAATGCTGTCTACTAATTATTTTTCTGAAAATATGTCTCTCAGTCCTATTAATGGAATTATGGAGAATTTGCAAAATTACTTCTATAAAATATGAATTTACTTTTAATGTTTTTTCATCAGAAATACTGATATAAGTTTAAAAAATCCCTCACTGTTGTTGTTTTGTGCCATCGAGTCACCTATGACTCATAGTACATTAGCTCTGAAAACCTGCCCTATCCTAAACCAGTCGCAACATAAATCCTGAATTCAAAGGCAATTTTTGTAGATCTGATATTTTTAAGTATCTATTTCTATAGTCAATACATAGTATTTTTTGGATAAGAGACTTAATATTGCTTACAGTAATAAATGGAAGAGGTCTGAGTGGCATTGTAGTTAAGACATTAAAATGCTCGTCAAAAAGCTAATGATTCAAACTCCATAATTGTAGTGCAAGAAAAAGATGAGGCAAACTGCTTCTATAAAGGCTTTAGGTCTTGGAAACCCTATGTATCACTTCTACTCATGGATTTTTTTTGTTGTTTTTAAAGGAATAAGTACAGAGGCAAATAAGAAGCACATTGGATTTATAAATCCGGGAGTTCTCATATGTTGCACATTTGAACTAAGTTCAGATCTATTGTTCATAGAATCACTAGAAGTCTTAATCTATTCAAAGGTACAACAATGTCATCTCTCTGAGAGAGCAAGAGAATACGTTTTACTTTATAGCCGCTTACAGTGCACTAAAATACAGATTAATTGTTCCCAGGATCAACATTTTATCCTCTCTGAAATGTAACAAACAAATCATTGCCAAAACCAACTCATATTAGAGGAGATTTCTCATCTTTCTCCCTTGAAGCAACTTTTAAATTTGAACCACGTGCATTTGGTTATCAGCACAACACCTTAAAATACTAATGTACCAGAGATTCCTTTGAAATGTAATGAAATAGACAAATAACATTCTCAATCGCTCCAGTTGTCTTTAATCGTTAAATAACCTTTTAACTGTTTATTACGTCTTTTACTTGGATGTCAGAGGGGGTTTTTCCCCTTGTAAAGCACTAACCATGAGCTCTAGTGGCCTAGTGGCGAGAAGCTGAGCTGTAATCCCAGAGGCCTGTGTTTCAAGAAGCTGCCCCATAGGAGAAGGATGGGCAATCCCCTCACGTGCAACTAACAGCCTCAGAAAATCTGCCGGAAGATCAGTAATGTGTTGGTTCAGTAGCTACGGTACACAACAACAACCATGCAGATGATTAGAGATATGGACAATTTTTTTTCTTGCAGTTTACAGCCTGGGAAACTAAATGGAGAGTTAGCTATGAGTCAATGCTGACTCCATGACAATGAGGAAGAGAGGGATTAATTGCCTAGTTATTTGACTTAGCTTCCAGAGTTCTTTCCTTAAAAAGCTCTAACTGTTCAGAGAGATCAACGTATTTTTCCCCTAGAGATTCACAAGATCAATAGATAAGGGAAAAAAATAGGACTAATTTGTAGTTTATTCCTGTTAAAGAAAGGATAATTGATTTGACAGTAACCGAAGTGTTAATGCTCTGATTTAGATGAGAAAGTACAACCAGAATGCTCTTTTAAGATAAAGGTGATGAAACTTCATCACATGTATTTTAAGAATTTGTTAAGAGATCCCAGTCTTGAAAAAAACATCATGCTGGGAATGGCTGATCATTAAAGAAAGAGAGAAAAACTCTAAACTAGCTGGATTGGCACAGTGATTTTAACATTGTTTCCAGCATGGTAACAATGGTGAGGATGGCACAGGACAGGGCAAGATTCTAATCTGTTAATAGGGTTTCTGTGAGTAATGTCTTCAAGACACCTAACAACAACAATAACAATATTCTGCCTAGGTTGTTGAAGAAAAGAAGTCAGTGACTCCACTAAACTTGAAGTAGCACCATGTAATTAAGGCATCACTTAAAACAGTATATGGAATCATCTGAAGTCAATCAAAACAGACCTTCTTGAGATTTACTTTAAACTACTCATCTTTAAAGAGAGCTTTGGTGGCCTAGAGATAAGAAACCATGCTGCTATACCAAAGGTATGCAGTTCAAACCCACCAGTTGTTCCACAGAAGAAAGATGAGCATTCTCCTCCTGTGTGATTGTTGTTATTGTCATCGAGTTGAACATGACTTATAGCGAACCTATGAACAAAAGGCCTTTTTATATCATCTTTTTGCAAAGATCATAGTGTTTCCAGAGGCATATTGTTTAGGAATTTTATGTCATTCCTGCTTCCAACCTGTGTGATTATTGTCCATGTAAACACGTTGGTGGGGCAACTATGAGTCAGTTTCTACTCGCTGGTATACCACCACCACTACCACTCTCCTTTGACTTTATTAACCATAATATGATAGCTGTGAAAATATTGGTAGCATTAACTTACATGTCCTTTAAGAAAAAACATCAGATTCATCTAAGCATCCAAACATGGAGCCATAATGATAAAATGGAAAAGTTAGGCCTTTAATGGTCTTAGGAACAATACAATACAATATAATACAATACAATACAACACAATACAACACAATACAATACCATTTTACTTTTTCATTACTTGATAAAATTTAAAATATGCTCTTCAGGAATACTAATTTGAGTCTGTTAGATTGGCAGAGTTAGAAAACTTTCTGTAGTGTGTTATTAAGAAAATGAACAGGTTCAACCTAGAGAGGGTTAAACCAGGCTGCTCCTTGGAGGCAAGGATTCTGAAGCTTCATCTGATATACTTTGGACATATTGCAAGGAAAGGGACGTCATGCTTGGGAGGGTGGAGTGATAGCGCAGGAGAGGAAGACCATCTATGAGGTGGATTGATTCAGTGACTGAGGTAATGGGGGTAGGCGTGTCAGAGACAATAAGTTTGGCACAGAATTGAGCTGGGTTTATGCCTGTTGTATATATGAGTCGAAGGTGACTCGATGGCACATAAAAACAAAAACAACAATGAGTTCAGATGTCATTCTAGAATTTGTATTACATTTTTTGCTTCATTCTTAGAAGATTTTTTTATTGTGAGATTACACTTTAAAAGCTGTAGTTGACGCACTGACAAAGGAGATTAATCAGAACTGGCATTGACAAGCACTGTGGCAATTGGACAATTAAAACAGACATTCGGATGGCCGGGGAAGAAGAACAAACTGGAGAGGAGGGTAGAGAGAATGGTGCAGCAATGAAGGAATGAAAACCCAAAATCCCTGTAAATTTTCATTAAAACTAATAAAATTTAATAATAAAAGAAAAAGCTGTAGTTGACTTGAATGAACTCTGTCAACTCTGCCTTATGAATTCTTTTTAATGGTAGTTTTATTATTAAAAATAAGCTCAAAAATCTGAGAAACTGAGAAATATTTATTAAAAAAGGATCTCGGATGGCATAGTCCATGGCAAGTTGTGCCACATACATAAAGGTTCTACACTTTCAGCAGTTTGAATCCACTAGTTGCTCTGGGAGAAATAAGGACAGTCACCTCCAGTTGAAATTAACAGTTTCAGAAAAGTGATGGTCACTATAGGTCAGAACTTGCTTAGCTCATCAGAACTTAGTAAGTTAATTAAAAACCAAATGTTAATGTAGTAATGGCTAAAAGTTATATTTCATATAACTATGAAATAGAAGTAAAATAAAAAAAAATAGTAGAAGACAGTACTCAATCTATAGTATCCAAGGACACATCTTTGGCCATTTTCTCTCTCCCTATTCAGGAAAAATAAATACTTTTAAAAGAAATTAAATAGGACAAGGAATAAATAGGCCGGAGGGAAATTTTCAGCATGCTCCATAGGAGAAAATGTCAATTAAAGAAATGATCAAGGTAGACTAATGAAATTGAATAGCATAATGTCATGCTTCTGCCATCAGTTTATTTTAAAATAAACATATAAGAGTTTCTCAAGAGTGAATTCCTTTGTGAATCTTGTAATACTTGAATAGTCAAGGCTAGAGTTACTGACCCCAAAGGGTGCTTGAAGCAACAGCCTGAGGCCGCTAATGAGGAGCTCTGCCTTCAAATCTTCAAGGAATGTTGCAGCAACCCCGCAGTCTGGACAGTGTTGCCTGGGGCTACAGTTTTCTCTGACAGACTAGAGGTGGACAACATCTGAAGAGAAGTCCAAGAGCAACTGCCCTAATAATGCCAGAGTGCTGAATGAAAATGATGGCAAGAAAGTAAAGCAATAGGCTGTTTTTCTACACAGCTTCATTAGGATGTTAAAAGTTGTAGTTTGCAAACCCCTTACTCATTTTTTTTCCAATTATTCATTAAGACTGAGAATATTCACAAAGTTAATTTTGAATTTTTTTTCTTTTCTAAGCTGAGAGAGAGAAACATCAGAGAGTGAGAAGAGAGAGAGATAAGAAAAAATATAAGAAAATACAAAACTATAATCCAAATACAAAACCCACAACCAAAATGTTGAAGTTGCTGCTTCAAGTCCTCCTCTCTTTCAGCAAACAAGGTTGTGTTATCCTAATAATGGATGCATTTATTGAGGAATCTTCCTCCAAACCTGATGCTACACTCTTGATAAAGTCCAGTTTCTCTAATGATTGCATACAGCATACAGATAGAATGTTGTTGTTAAGTGCCGTTGAGTCGCAGGTGATTCATAACGACCCTGTGAAGGAGAGTCCTCAATGCTTGGGTGCCTTTCATCCGCTCTCCAGGTTCATAGGGTTTCAGGAGACAAGCTATGATGGAAGTGGATGTCACTCCTCCTTCCAAACTTGTCTTAATTGGGGAGCTCCACCCAGCTCTCTGTCCTCATTGGGTAACCAACCATTAGCGCATTTGACACATCAGTGTCTCTTAGCATTGCACCCAGCAATAAGACACTCTCTTATATATTAGAAGTCTTTATTTCTTGGCCAAGGGTTGTCATCTCCCTACAAAGATGAGAGAACAACCACTACAGATAGAATAGGTATGGAGAAAGATTCAACCCTGATATACACACCTGTACCTATTTTAAATGATGATGTGTGTTCCCTTTCTCTGTTCTGA
>NW_006399768.1:8469579-8482204 GCF_000299155.1 Elephantulus edwardii | reverse complement strand
TAATTTTAATGAAAATTTACAGAGATTTTAGATTTCCATTCAGTCATTGTTGAACTTTTCTCCCTGCCCACCCCTCCCCTGCAGTTTTTTTTCTTCTCTTTGAAAAGTATAAGTAAAATTATTTCATTGTTATACAATCCCTCCCCCCAAGTCCACTCTACTTCATTCTGGACTCATGTCATGACAATAACACCTGATCATATATACCTTTGAAACAGTTCTCTCTCTCTCATCTGTTTCAATGCAACGTAGTGCCACTGTTGTAAAATGGGACTGAGACAGATGGGATAAATTATGTATACTGCTTTGAAATAGGTGTAAGTTTTCTAGAACACTTAATTGTTCTGGAATTCACATTCTTCTTAAAGTTAACCATAGTGTAAATGACCACAGAGTGAAATGACTTTAAACAGACAATAAAACACAAATAGACATTCTTCTGGTAGTCTCTGATTGTAGTCAAGATCAAGCTGTAATACTATATCTGTGTCATAACCTCATCTAAACACTGCCTGAACTTCTAACAATTCTCTGTAAAAATATTGTTCCAGATTTTGGCTGATCTTCAGCAGTATTTTGCTTTCATTTGGTATTAATGATTTTTTAAATAATTTCCACATTCTGTTAATCACCTTTCTTGGGAATGGAAACAAATATGGGCCTCTCTCAGTCAATTGGTCTGGTAGCTATCTTCCAAATGTCCTGGCACAGGGTGGTAAGCATGTCCATCCATGGCTGCATCTTTTAGATGATACATAACAATTGATATTCCATTGATTCCTGGGGCAAAAAAAATACCACTTGGACTTCTTCTATTATCAGCATGAGATCTTTAATATATGCTACTTTTTGAAAAATTTTAGTTGACCAACTCAATGACTTAGTGTGTATTCCCTTTAATTTGGTTTGATTCTTCCTGGACTAGTCATGATTTTTCCCCATAATGTCTCTCAGTTATTACAACTTGATATTTGAATTTGTTTTTCAGTTCTTTCAACTTGAGAAATGTAAAGCAAGTTCTTCCTTTTTTATTATCCAACTCTGAATGTTCCATTAGAATATTTTGTGTTGTCTTTTCAAACTACCCTTAGAAATTGAATCAAGGAGGCAAAGATTCTCACCACTGGGCTAATTGGCAGCACCATGATATAGGGAGAAAAGATTGAGGTTGTTAACAGTTACAGCTTGCTTGGATCCATAATCACTCTTGGAACCAGCAGTCAGGAAATCAAAAGATTAATTGCATTAGATAAATCTTCTGTCAGGGACTTTTCCAGAGTGCTCAGAAGCAACCATGTCAGTCTAGAGACTAAGGTATATCTGATACAGTCTATAGTCTTCGCAATCACTTGATATGTTTCAGAGAACTGGATAATGATTAAGGATGATAGAAGAATTGATGCCTTTGTGTTGTGGTGCTGGGGAAGTCTTAAACATGAACCATTAACCACCAAGAAAACAAACAGATCTGTCTTGGGGAGGATGAAACCACATTTCTCTTTGGAGGAAAGGATTTTGAAGCTGTGGCTGTGAGGGATCTATTCTTGAAGAGGGACATCATGCTTGGAAGGGTAGAGTGACAGCAGAAGAGAGGAAGATTCCAGGCAAGATGAATTGATACAATAATGTCTCTAGTGTCATGGCCTCTTCTAAACCCAGCTTGCATTTCTGGTAGTTCTCTCATTGTACTGTTCCCGGTGTTTAAGGATAATTTTCAGCAGGATTTTTCTTGCATGTGATATGATTGAGGTTGCTATGTTATGTGCCTTTGACATGAGTGATATTGTATGATAATTTTCACACAAATGTCGTTGTTGTTGTTATGTGCCAGCGAGTCGCTTGAGACTCAGAGCGACCTTAAGTACAAGAGCCCTAAATGCTGTTCTATCCTGTGCCAACTTTGCCATCTCAAACACACACATTCCCACCACTCCACTCACAGAATTGATCCATCTCATCGAAGGTCTTCCTCTCCTGCACCGCCCCTCCACTCTGCCAAACATGATGTCCCTCTCCAAGGGCCAGTCCCTCCTTGCAACATGCCCAAAGTATGTCAGATGAAACGTCGGAATCCTTAACTCCAAGGAGCATTCTGGCTTCACCTTCTCCAGGACAAACCTGTTTGTTCTCCTAACAGTCCATGGTATATTCAACACTCTTCTCCAGCACCACAGCTCAGAGGCATCAATTCTCTTTCTATTATTCCTGTTACACTGTTCAACTCTCTGATGCATAGCAAGTAATTGCAAAGACTATAGCCCGGATTAGGTGCACCTTAGTCTCCAGCCTGACGTCGTTGCTGTTCAGTACTCTTGAGAGGTCCCTCACAGATGACTTTCCCAGTGCAATTCTTCTCTTGATTTCCTGGCTGCTGTTACCAAGAGTGTTGACTGTGGAGCCAAGCAAACTAAAACTGTTAACTATCTCAGTCTCTTCACCATCCATACTGTAGCTGCCAATTGGTCCAGTGGTGAGAATCTTTTTTCTTCATGTTGAGCTTCAATCCATATTGAAGACTGCAGTCCTTGACTTTCTGCAGCAAGCGCTTCATGTCCTTCTCCGTTTCAGCCAGCAGGGTTGTGTCATCTGCATAACGCAGGTTATTGATGATTCTTCCACCAATCCTGATGCCACATTCCTCCTCATACAGACCAGAGTCTCGGATAATCTGTTCTGCATATAGACTGAAAATGTATGGAGACAAAATACATCCATGATGGACCCCCTTCTTGATTTTGAACCATGTAGTGTCTCCTTGCTCTGTTCTGATGACTGCCTCTTGGTCCAAGCATAGGTTTCACATTAGCATAATCAAATGTTCTGGGATTTCCATTCTTCTAAGAGTCATCCACAGCTTGTTGTGATCCACACAGTCAAAAGCCTTTGCCTAGTCAATGAAGCACAGACAGACATTATTCCGGTATTCTTTGTTTTCTGCCAAGATCTATCTAACATTAGCTATAATATCCCTAGTACCACGACCTCTCCTAAATCCAGGCTGCACAGCTCACAGTTCTCTGTTGACATATTGTTCCAAACCTTTTTGGATAATTTTCATCAGAATCTTGCTTGCATGTGATATTAGTGATATTGTTCGGTAATTTCTGCACTCTGTTGGGTCACCTTTCTTTGGAATGGGAACAAATATTGATCTTTTACAGTCAGTTGGCCAGCTGGCTGTTCTCCAGATTTCTTGGCACAAATTAGTGAGCACATCCAGGACAGTGTCTGTTGAAATATGTCAATTGGTATTCTGTCAACTCCTGGAGCCTTGTTTTTTTTCCAATTCTTTCAGAGCAGTTCGAACTTCCTCCTTCATCACCATAGGCTCTTGCTCATATGTCACTTCATGAAATTCTTCTGTCAGCCAATTCCTTCTGATACACTGACTCAGTGTACTCCTTTCATCTTCTCTTGATACTTCCTGGATCATTTAACATTCTACCCAAATTATACTTAAGTATTGTCACCTGTGGCTTGAATTTGTTTTTCAACTCCTTTATCTTAAGAAATACTAAGCGAGTTCGGCCCTTTAGATTTTCTGCCTTCAGCTCTGCAGCATTTCATTATAGTATCTTGCTTTGTCGTCCCGGACTGCCTTTTGAAATTTTCTGTTCAGCTCTTTGATTTCTTGGTTTCTTCCTTTAGCTTCGGCTTCTTGTCACTCTAATGCAATACTCAGTCTCATCTGACATCCATCTTGGTCTTTTCTTCTTTCCCAGTCTTTGTAATGATCTTTTGAATTCTTCATGCATGATTTTCTTGATATCCTCCCTGACCTCATTTGGTCTATGCTCATTGGTGCTCAAGGCCTCACACCTGTTCCTGAGATGGTTTTGAAATTTGAATGGGACAGACTTAAGTTCGAATCTTGGTTCCCATGGACTTGATTTAATTTTCCTCAACTTCAGCTGGTACTGGCCACTTTGAATCAGAATATCGTACAACTTACTATGATAGGAATAAAATATTACAGGTATGAAGTTACATTCATAGTCAAAATGACCATTTCAAACTATACCTTGAAGTATGAGGATGTGAGTGATAGGATGTAAGGAAGACCTGTTAATATAACTATTATTCAAATAAAACTAAAGCCAAAATATGAGATAATGAAGGAACTGTACCAGCTTTTGCAATCTGAAGTTGGCTAACCAGGCAATCAACTCGCATTCATAACAATCAGTGATTCAAACACAAAAAATTAGAAACTAAAAAGAAGAAGGAATTGTAGCTGGATTTTATAGACTTAGTGACACAAATGAGATTGGAGATTTAATGACTAATCTTTGTACAAGTATATATTATTCAATACAAATAACTTTTAAAACACCAATGGTAGCTATATTCAAGGACCTCACCTAATGGAATTCACAGAAATCAGATGGACTTCATTTGTGTAAGAGTGGGTATAGGGTTTTCAAAGGTTGCTTTCCTGAAAGCAGATCACTTAACCTTTCTTTTTTTAATTTTTTATTATTGTCAATTTTAATGAAAATTTACAGAAACTTTGGATTTCCTTTCATTCATTGTTTCACGTTTCTCCCTTCCAACCCTGAGTTTGCTCTTCTCTTTGAAAAGTAAAGGAAATTTTTTCCCATTGTTATACAATTCCTCCCCCCAAATCCACTTGACTATGGATCCTTTGTTCTGGACTCCTATCATGACAATAAAACCTAATCACATATCCCTTTTAAACAGTAGACCTTTCTTAACAGGCAGTTTTGGGTAAACTTGAACTTCCTACCTTTCAGCTGATAATTGAGTGAATTAACTCTCTGCAGTACTCAGATGTTTTTCCAAAAAGATAAGAAGTTAATTAATTAATAAAGCTGTAAATTTGAACTTATCTCTGTATTATTCTGAAATTTCTGCACAACCATTCATTATTTTTCTCAGTTCTTCTATCACTCTAAGAGCTTTGATGTTGTATTACTACCTGTGCTGGAGTGTTAAATGGAAGGTGAATAATTAGAATCCATCTACAGCTCCTATAAACTAATAGGTTGAAACAGATGCTTCCTGGGATGCACTCACCAAGATATCTGGATGACAACTACCTTATCAGCTAACGGAAGAGATCTGAATTCCCATTGCAAAAAAAAAAAATCAACCCAACAGAGTGTGGAAATTATCAAATGATATCATGAATATCACATGCAAGCAAGAACCTGCTGAAGATTATCCAGAAATGACTGAAACAGTACATCATCAAAAAACTGCCAGATGGGCAGCCTGGATTTAGAAGAGACTGTGACACTCGAACATTATATCCAACATTAGATGGACTTTGGCTGAAAACAGAGAGTACTAGAGAAATGTCTATCTGTGTTTCATTGAGTATGAAAAGATATTTGATTGTGTGTATCACAACAAATTGTGGCTAATCTTGAGAAGAATGGGAATCCCAGAACACTTAATTGTGCCCATGCCAAACTATACTTGAACCAGGAAACAGTAGTCAGAACAGGGCAGAGAAACACTGCACGGTTCAGGATCAGGAAAGGTGTGCATCAAGAATGCATTCTATTTGCTTATCTTTTCATGTATGCAGAACAGAATGCGGGATCTTGGACTCTGTGAGGAGGAATGTGGCATCAGTATTAGAGGAAGACTAATAAAAATCCTGCATTGTGCATATGATACAACTTTGTTTGCTGAAACTGAAGTGGACATGAGGCTTTTGCTGCAGAAGGTCAAGGGCTGTGGTCTTCCATATGGATTGAAGCCCAACATCATGAAAACAAAGATTCTCATCACTGGGCTGATCAGCAGTTTCACGATGAATGGAGATGAGACTAAAATTGTTGATAGTTCAGCTTGCTTGGTTCCACAGTGAGCACTCTTGGCATAGTCAGTCAAGAAATCAAACAATGAATTCTGTTGGGAAAATCTACTGTCAAGGACCTGTCTGAGTACTGAAGAACAATGATGTCAGTCTGGAGCCTAAGATGTGCCTGATCCAGACCAGAGCTGTACAATTATGAAGGATGATATGAGAAGAATTGATGCCTTTGAGTCGTTGTGTTGGAGAGGAGTGTTGAACACACAGTGGAGTGTCAAGAGAGCAAACAAAGAGGGTAAAATAGGGCTTGAGGTAAGGATTTTGAGGATCCATTTCACATACTTTGGGCATGTGGCCAAGAGGGACCAACCAGTCCTTAGAGAAGGACTTCATGCTTGGAAGTGTGGAGGGATAGCACAGGAGAGGGAGGCCCAGGATAGGATGTATTGACTCAGTGACTGGAGTAAGGGGATTAGGTCTGTCAGAGATGATGATGTTGTCTCAGGGCAATTTTCAGCGCCGAAGTACCTAGGGTCGCTATGAATTACAGGTGACTCGATGGCACATAACAACAACAATAAATATTATTTTTTTGTTTTGCAATTTTACCTATCTATATATGGGGGGGTTGTTTGTTTTTATAGTTACCTGTGATAATTTATTAGACAAAAAGCTGTACTGTTAAATTAAAGGCAGATCATTCTAATTCATTAGCTGCTCTGAGGGAAAAAGATGACAGTCTCTTAGGATTTACAACCTCTGAAAACCCAATGAAGGTTGGTTTATAGAAACCACCAATTTATGTCTTTTTCAATCCTTTCTTTCTGCTTGACTGATGAAGATCCCTTGCACCTACCTGGTAGGTTTAAATTGCTGGCCTTTCCATACATAGCCAAATGTTCAACCATTTCACTACCACTCCCTTGATGAAACAAAGGAAACGCACATTAATGTTTGCACATGCTGAGGGACAATTATTTATTCTTAGGGTAGCTCCTCTGTGCTGCTTTAGGTTCTTCACACTCAAAATTTGTGTACACTTTAATAACAGTCATGCTCAATATTCTTTATAAATGTTATTTTTTCAATTGTGTGTTACCTTCATGAATCTTTGGTGGATTTGGTGACCTTGTGCTTTAACGATTTTATATACCCAAAGTCATTAATGGCTTTTCAAAAGAAAATTTTGCTGGAAGGTAAATGCAACAGAAATCAAAGTATGAGAGAACATAGTCACAGAGTGAAAACATCTTGAAACAAAGGAAAGGATTTCACAGGCATTGTCTGTTGCTAGGAAACACTATCTTGGTTAGATAATTTAAAAATTACTGAATATCTCATGCTTTGCTTTAGATCCACTGGTTACTAATAGGAAGAAAGAATAATCTGATGAAATAATTTTTGTTTCCTTCTCAATGTCTTCTCTACTTTGTCATCTATTAGCTGCCCTACGGTGACCACCTTTTGTTTGATGGCCAGGTAAACACTTTTTCTCCAGATTCCAGACCCAGACATCTTTCCTGACTATAACATGATCTTTTCCTCCAAACTTATGTGCTTGTATAAAACATAAATTCCTTTTAACAGAATTCAAAAGATAAAATTAAGCATGAACAACTGTACATTAATGAAGGAATGAGTAAAAATTCATATCACATAGTTTGAATCCATCAGCTCCTTCTCAGGAGAAGGATAGGCAATCACCTCCTATGAAACTCCTCAGAAAAAATACCAGTGGGACACTTATGGCTTGGTTCTAACTTGATGACACACAACAGCAATATATAAATTTTGGAAATTGTTCCTGAAGATTGTATTTATCATGAACTACCGGGAGTGACACACTTTAATTCCCTTAGAGAAAGTGTGCTTCTGTAGTCATAAGCCCTTGAGTTGGAACCAACTCATAGATGCCTGACTGACCCTCCGGTGGGTTTTCGCAGAATGTAAATCATGTGGAAGGAGATTCTCTGTCTTTCTCTCATGGAGGAGCTGGTCGATTTGAACTGCTACCTTTAGGTTGTTAGCACAACTCCTTACCCACTAGGCTATAAGAGCTTCCTAGAGAAAGTATACCAGGATAAAGTGAAAGATCATATTTTTGAAAACCTTTCCAAACAATGAACATTTAGGCAGAGTCCCAGATAAGAGTGTGGAAAAGCAGTAAGTTAGAAAACTAGTTCTAGATGAGTGATTCAATTTGTGTCTCAGAGAGCTGTAGTTCACCTCTGCAGATGAATAATGTTCAACTTGGGACAGGAACTTCAGAGTTTTGGAAAAGAAGAAGAAAATGAGAGAGGCTCTAGTGATGACCAAATTTCCTGTATTATATAACAGAGTCTTCAGAGAACAGATATAGTAAAGACACAGAAAACGGGAAAACTGGAAACTCTGGAAATGTTCTTGTCCCAAAGGAAAGATGAACAGACATCTTAGTTTAATATTCCTTTTTACTACTATAGTTAAGACATTTTGTATCTGGAGGTTATTATAAATTTCTTATTATTTCAATTGTTCCTTAATGCAATTTAAGGAGTATTAGTAAATGCTGTTTGAAAAGAGAATTTGATGAATTATATAATTAGTGGAAGCATATAGAGAAAATACAGTTATCAACAGGTAAGAGGTAAGAGATACTTAAACATGCAAAAGATTTTACTGAAAAATAGAAAAGCACAGATGTATAATTTTTTTAAGATTCCTGATTTCTTTTAGAACATATCTAAATCAATAGTACTCCTATTATAAATTTGTAAGAAAAGGAAGTAAATATTGCATTCAAATTTAAATTAAAAGGCCTAGAGACTATTGTAACAAGCTATATCTTTAAGATTCACAGGTGAATACAATTTGAAATAAATGGAGGGACTCAAATTAATGTATCAAAGACTTGTTCTTGAAGGTTACATATTTTAAAAATAAATTATACTAAAGTATATCAACACAAGCTATGTAAACTAAGTAAGAATATGAACAGTTTTACCACAGTGGGAAGTGAAATTAAAAAATAATCTGAAATATATCTTAAAAAAACAGAATAAGTGAATATCTTTGAGGAGGGAGGAGAGATTAGGAGAAACTAATAGAATTAGAGAAAAATGAATATAAACTTCCGGTAAATTACATCATGATACATTTTAAAACTGTGGAAAAGAAAATACAGTGTAGATTTTATTCCTTGCACATTATTTTATACCATGATACTTTCAACATGTAACAAAAATTAAAATAATCTGTTTCAAAAGTTGGAGAAAATGCATTCACATTTTTATGTGAGAAGACATTTTTATTATGTCATAAAACCAAGAAACTTAAAATAAAAGACTTCATGAATTCGAATAATAAAAATTAAGTCTTTGACAAAAAATACTTTATAATGCCACAATAAAAATTAAATGAAACATGGTACTTCTTAGTGCATTGATCTTCTGAGAAAAAGTGCTTGTCATGTGTGTTGTTGTTGTTGTATTCCATCAAGTGGAGTACAACCTATAGGGAACCTATGACCAACAAATCTGAACTCTGTTCTATACTGTGCATCCTCACATTTCCTGACATACTAGAGCCAATTGTGACAGTTATTGTGTTGATCCACCTGGTTGAGGGTCTTCAACCTTTGCTGACCTTCTGCCTTTCTGAGCATTGAACCCTCTCCAAGGAGTAGTCGCTCCTAGCAACATGCCCAAAGCATGTGAGGCAAAGATTTATCACATTTGCCTCCAAAGAGCAATCTGGCGGTACTTTCTCCAAGACATGCTCTTCTTCAATACCACAGCTAAAAGGCAGCAATTCTTCTCTCTCATCCTTAATCTTTGTCAAGCTCTCAGATGTATAACAAGTTATCAAACAGATGATGTCCTGAATAAGGTACACCTTAGTCCTCAATTTGAAATCAACACTCCTCAATAATTTGGAGCAGTCCCTGACTGCAGACTTTCCCAGTTGTAATGTCTCCTGATTTCCTGACTACTAGTACCAAGAGTATTGCTTGTCGATCCAAGTAAGATGATGTTGTTGGCAGTTTCAATCTTTTCTCTATCTATCATGATGTTGCCTATTGGTCCAGTGGTAAGATTTTTTGTTTATTAATGTTGAGATGCAATTCATATTGCAGGTAGTATTCTTTGATCTTCTGCAACAAGTGCTTCGAGTCCTGACTGTCAATAAGCAAGGTTGTGTTATCTGCATAACACAGTTTATTGATAATGGCCAAACTATATGATAAAACACCCAACAAAATTAAGTTAAAATGGAAGATGACTTTTTTATAATTATTTTAAATCAACACAATTATTTTGGATGAAGTGGATGGAAGGTGAGGAGGATATAGATGTAAGGAGGGATGTGGGGCAGGTGTGGAAAGATGAGATGGGTCAGTAAAGTATGTCAGAAGAGAAAAAGGCAAAGCCTTTTGAAGAATGTGGATGATGGTGATTGAAGAAAGGAGGGTAATGTAATAAAAACAATGAAAGGTAATGTTTAAGGCAGTGAATAGGCAGAAACATGCTTACAAGTATAAGCAGAGAGCACATAAAGGAGTTCCTTATGAGTATATTTCTAGAGACCTTGTATTTTCTTCTGCTAAGGAAATAAAGAGCTCATGACATATTTTAACCTGAGCAATTTTGTTTTGTTTTGGATTTTTGTTTTAAATTAGAAAACATTTGTTCAGTTGCAAATTATAACATGAATTTAATGGGAGCCAAACTAGGCAGAGAAATTCATGGACTCTTACAACAGTTCACATAAGGCCTTGTGAATGTTGGAACTTAAAATGCAAGTTTGAGTGATGTCAGCTGCTGCAACAGAATCTTGTTGGAAATTGGGTACAAATGACGAGAGAAATAAAAAAAAAATGAACTATAGTTCTCACTTTTTAATTGTACTTTCTTTTTTTAAAAAAATTAAAATGAAATTTTTATTTTATACTGGTTTACTTACGAAGTTTGTATACATTGTTTTTCACACTGGATATTTCCTTTACCTCCCTCCGCACATCAAATTATGTGGCACAAGCTAAAAGCAAAAAACACAGTATGCCTTTTAGAATATGAGTATTGCAACAAAGATTCATTTATGTGAATTTGTAACTCGAGTGTGAATCTAATCACAAGTTCCACATTTTTTTTCTCTTCTGCCATTATTTGTTATGAAATTTAATTCTAATATTTAAAATGTAACAACAATAATAAATATTTTATTTTTAGACAAAATTGCTGAGTTAGGGAAAATTCTTTTATAGCTCTAAAGTACTGACTTAAAAATAAAAGCTATTTGATTATTTGATGTTCATCCCCTCCTAGCTTAAACTGATTCACTTCAAAAATGAAAAAGAGGCTGTACTTGATTTGATCAAAACCAAAGAAGCTAAAACTGTTTTTAGAAAAGAAAAAAATATCCACCTGTTTCAGTGAATTCACAGCTGTAACATGCCTCACTGATATTGGCCCACATCGCTGAAATGGTTTTCTTCTCTCTGCTTTTAGAACGGTCATCATCTGGTCTCTTTGCAAATTCTGTGCTTCTTTTTATGTCCATACTATTAATTGGTGCTGATTTTCCTTCTTTAAATCTACTAAATTGTGAACACATATCTATGCTAAGCGGGAGGCATTTAAATACTCCAAAGTAAAGTAACCCTTTTTTTTAAGAAGAAAATGTGAAGATCAGCAAGAGCAATACTAGTGTGCATTTATTCAACCCAGCAAGTTTCTCTTATGTGTGGTATTTAAGTTATTTGTCTACTATGCTTTCAGTCTTCTCATTTTATTATAAAATTATACTGATTTTTTTCCTTTTCCACGAATACACTTGGAGTTGTGGTTATTATAAAAAAATACATTTTGAAATATGGTGAGATTGGTGCATCTTTATTGCCCCTCTGTTCCTTGATAACACACCCAAAGTATGTGCAATGAAATTTCTTCATTCTCCCCTTAAAGGATACCCTACTGTATTTCCTCTGAGCAGGTCTGTTTGTTCTTTTAGCAGTCCATAGTATATACAATACTCTTCACCAACACTGTACTTCAGAGGATTCTATTCTTTAGTCTTCTCTATTCATTGTCTAATTTTCACATGCATGCAAAGTAAATGGACATACCATGGCTTGCATCAGGTACCTCTTAGTCTTTAAATTGACGTTCTTGTTCTTAAGCACTTTAACGAGGTCCTTGAATACAGACTTTTCCTCAATGCAAAAAATATATTCATTTCTTGACTGCAACCTTTGTGGATCCAAGTAAAATGAATGAATTAATTAATAACTTCAACTTTTCTCCATCAGTAATGATGTTTTCTGTTGGTCTAATGGTGAGGATTTTTGTTTTCTTGATGTTTAGATTTAACTCATATTGAAGTTTATAGACTTTAATCTTCTAGAGTGGGTAATTCATGTTTCCTCCACTTCCTGAAATCAAGGTTGTATCACCTGCATAAGGCAGTTGTTGCTGAGATTTCCTCTAAGCCTGATGTCGCATTTTTATTTATGTAGGTTGTCTTATCAAATCATTTGCTCAGCAAAAGATTGAATAGGTGTTGTTATGCACCGTCGAGTCACTTACAACTCATAGCGACACTATGTACAACAGCCCTAAATCCTGCTCTGTCCTGTGCCAATCTCATTGTCTCCAACATGCCTATCCCCATTACCCCAGTGATGGAATGACTGAATCAATCCATCTCATCTAGAATCTTCCTCTCGTGGGCTATCCCTCCACATTCCCAAGCATGAGGTCCCTCTCCAAGGACTGATCTCACCTTGCAGTATGTCCAAAGTATGTCAGACAAAGCTTCAGAATTTTTGTCTCCAAGGAGCAGCCTGGCTTTACCCTCTCCAGG
>NW_006399768.1:8459203-8466749 GCF_000299155.1 Elephantulus edwardii | reverse complement strand
GATGAACTTGTTTGTTCTACTAGCAGTTACTGGTATATTCAATACTCTTCTCCAAGACCACAGCTCAAAAACATCAATTCTCCTTCTATCATCCCTAGTCATTGTCCAGATCTCTGATGCATAGCAAGTAATTGCAAAGATTCCTTCTTAAAAAGACAAATATAATATTATGAATACAAACTTGTACACAAAATATCATTTTTGTATTTAAATTATAGTAAAAATAAACAGATTATATATTTGCAAGCAGATGTCTATACTAAACAGTATATTGTAACCACCATGACTTGTTGCAAGGAGTGATACTGTCGACACACTGGACTAAGTGTTGGGTTGCTAACCAAAAGTTGAAATCCACCAGACATACACTATTAATGAAAAAGGTGGCTGTCTGCTTCTGTAATGAATTGTTGTTATGTGCAATTGAGTAAAAATTGACTAATAGTTGATACTTCAGAGGGTTTTTAAAAGCTGTAAAATACATAGAAGATTGCTCATCTTTGCCCCACCGCCACTGTAAAACATTAGAACCAAGAAAATCTTGTAGGATAATCCTACCATATTGTCTTTGTTAGGTATATATTTGGAATTTCCTTGAATACAAGAAATCTGGTTTGGTTTTATCTGTATTTTTGGAAGGGCAGGGAGTATAACAACAACACCTTTTTCCACATCAAGGATCCTTGGTGGCATAGTCCTTAGAGTGTCATGATGTTAATCCAAAAGCTTCATTTCTTTGGCAATTCAAATTTATCTGCTGCTCTGCAAGAGAAAAATAGGCGGTCTACACCCATGCAATTTACAGCCTTCCAAAAGTCACTGAATGGTCAGCTTGAGTTCCAACTCAAAGACAAGGAGTGTCAGTTTTGAGTTTTTTTATACCTTGTATACTAAACCTATTTTTCATTGACTATGCAAAGGTGTTTGTGTGGATCATAAGAAACTGTGGCTGACTCTGAGAAGAATGGGAATCCCAAAACACTTGATCATTCTAATGAGAAACCTACACTTGGACCAAGAGTCAGTCGTCAAAACAGAACAAGGAAACACTGCATGGTTCAAGAGTGGGAAGGGTGTACGCCAGAGTGTGTACTGTCTCCATGCAGAACAGATTATCCTGGAAGCTGGGCTCTATAAGGAGAAATGTGGGGTCAAGATTGGTGGAAGATTATCAACAATCTGCATTATGCAGATGACACAACCCTGCTTGCTGAAACTGAGGAGGACCTGAAGCACTTGCTGCAGAGGGTCAAGGACTGCAGCCTTTAGTATGGATTAAGGCTCAATGTCAAGAAGACAAAGATTCCCACCACTGGACCAACTGGCAGCATCAGGATGGATGGTGAAGAGATTGAGATTGTTAAAGCTTTAATTTGCTTGGGTCCACAGTCAACACTCCTGGCACCAGTAGCCAGGAAATTAAAAGATGTATTGTGATGGGAAAGTCTGCTGTTAGGGACCTCTTGAAAGTACTGAAGAGCAATGGTGTCTCTCTGGAGACTAAGGTGCATCTGATACTAGCCATGGTCTTTGCTATCACTTGTCATGCATCAGGGAGTTGGACAATGACTATGGAGGATAGAAGGAGAATTGATGCCTTTGAGCTGTGGTATTGGAGAAGAGTATTGAGAGTACCATGGACTGCTAGGGAAACAAACAGATTCATTCTGGAAAAGGTTAAACCAGGTGGCTTCTTGGAGGCAAGGATTCTGAGGCTTCATCTAACATAATTTGGACATGTTACAAAGAGAGACTGGTCCTTGGAGAGAGACATCATGCTTAGGAGGGTGGAGGGACAGTGCAAGGGGAGAATGCCCTCTAGGAACTGGATTGATTTAGTTACTGGGGTAATTGGGATGAGAGTTTCAGAGACAGTGTGATTAGCACAGGACAGAGCAGAGTTTAGGTTGCTATGAGTCGCATGCACCTCGACGTCACATAACAACAATATACTAAGCCTGATAAAGCTGGTTTTCACAAGAAAGAAAAGGCAAAGTGTACATAATTCAAAATTATTTAAGTTTAAATTCATGTTCAACAATCACCAACAGATCAATCTTGCTCATACAGAGTTTTGAATATAGGATGATAAATGAGTTTTGTATGTTTTGACATACAGGTAAATATTTGCCAACCATCTCACTATGAAGGGTATGTTTGTGGTCCTGATTAGAATGGAATTTTCCAGTTTTTATTTCAGGTCATAGACTTGACAATAGTGGATATAGAATTGAGGAGACACTCAGACAATTTTCTCTCCTGAGAAAATTCCAAGTGTCTTTAACACGTCACTGATATTTCTGAGCAATTTATTTTACCTCTTATTTTGCTATATGATTTCTGATTCTTTCATTTACCTTTGAGGTAAATAAAAAAGGCACAATTTTTATTTTTACTCACAAAATGAATCAAAACTAGAAATACATTTGTTAATTCTTATGAATTTTCTGTAATTTGGAAAAAATATTGTAATTTCTGGGAGACAAATCTCTTAAATTTGATAAACACAGCCATCAAATTCCCAGTATTTTACAATCTTACAAGATATCGACCTAGTGCATTTTCTTTTATTCAAATGTATCTTTAGTAAGAATAAATTTCTTGGCAAATCTGAGCCCATCAAGACTTTTGAGAAATCTCAAAAATAATCTGTCCTGAAATCCTGCCTGGTTAAAGAAATATCTTTTCCTTGATACTTTAAATCAAAATAATAATAAGCAATCTTTAGTCTTGAAGCAGATATACAAATATTTTAATCAAAGGATTGGAAAAATCTATCAGTATTAGAAGCATTACTTATATCAGTCTTACATTCTGCAGTTTCCTGTAAAATCATTTGGTGCATGATTTTGAAAGGAACAGGCTGTTTGTGTTTAAAAATTTCAATAAGTTTATGGCTTGTTGCTACAAGTCATAATGAGAGACCACGGTGCATATCAAGTTAATGTATTCTCCAAGCAAAGCTGCTAACCTTCTTGTGTAATCTCCTTTTGCACATATAAAAACAACTCATATGTTACTGGGCCATATAATTTTGCAATCGGATTACTTATTTTAAATCAATTATGGTATTGATGAATACATGTTTAGTTCTGCCTTCTGAACAGTGATTTTCTAAGACTATTTTGCTGTGTTAGCAAAATATCACATGCCGTTTGAACCAACTTTGTCACAGTGTTTTGGGACCAAATGCAGCAGATCTGTTAAAATGCCATCTGATGCTTTGACATAAATAAATTATAAGTATTCACACACAGGAAGACCTACCTTTTCAGTGCTGTTTCAAGTTTGTACCTTAGAAGCAAAGAAATTCTGGTATATTTTACATCAGGGATATATCCTGTCTCCATAGTTTTTCAATTTACATGCAGAACTGCTCATTCAGGAGGTTAGACTGTATGAGGAGGAGCGTGCAGGAAGACTCATCAATGACCTGCGTTATGCAGATGAGCACAACTTTGTTTGCTGAAACTGAGCAGGACAGGAAGCATTTGCTGCAGAAGGTAAAAGACTATATAGTCTTTAATATGAATTGAAGCATAGCATCAAGAAGACAAAGACTCTCACCACTAAACCAATTGCCAGCTCCATAATAAATGGAGAAGAGATTGAGATTGTTAATAGTTTCAGCTTGCTTGACTCTACAATCAACACTCTTGACAGCAGCAGTCAAGAAATAAAAAGATGAATTCCATTTTGGGTGTATCTGCTGTCAGCGACCTCTCCAAAGTGGTAAAGAGCAATGATGTCAGTGTGGAGGCTAAGGTGCACCTAATTGAGGCTATGATTTTCACAATCACATGTTATGCATCAGAAAGCTGGATAGTGACAAAGGATAACAGAAGAAGAATCTATGTTCTTGAAGTTTTATGGTGTTGTCATGGCCAGCAAGAGAACAGACAGCCTGTCTTGGAGAGGGTAAAAACAAACTGCTCCTTGGCTGCAGGGATTTTGAAGCTCCACTAACATACTTTGGGTCTGTAGCCAGGAGGACCAATTCTCTGGAGAACATTATGCTTGGAAGAGTGGAGAGATAGTCAGTGCAGGTAATGAAGACCTTTGATGAGATGGGTTGGCACAGTAGCTGGGACAATAGAAGTAGGTGTGTCTGGGACAGTGAGACTGGTGCAGGATAGGATGGGGTTCAGAGCTAATGTATATAGAGTAACTTTGAGTTGTAGGTGACTTTATAGCACATAAAAATGACAAAAAATGTATGGGCAGCATCTTTAATTGCAGTTATCCTATTAAGCATATTTTTACTAATAATTCAATTTTTCAGTCCTTGGAGAGAGACAGCATGCTTGGGATGGTGAAGGGACCTCACAGAAGGAAAAACCCTCTCTGAGGTGGATTTATTCAGTGACTGGGGTAATCAGGATTAGAGTGTCATAGACAGTGTGATTGGCACAGGACAGAGCAGAGTTTTAGGTTATTCTACATAGGGTCACTATGAGTCGCAAATGACTCGATGGCAAATAAGAACAACAACAACTCATTATTTAATTTCTTGTAAGTTCACTGATGCATTCTCGGGACTTTCTAATTATCTTTCTCATTAAATTTGGGTGATTTCAGTCAGAATAGGGTTTTTCAGTCACCAAATCTCTAAAGAGAATCTGTGCCGCAATCCCAAAGGCCCGTGGTTTGGATCTACCACTTGCTCCAAGATGATGGGCAATCTTCTCCTGTGTGATTAAGTGGCTCTGAAAACCTAATGGAGGGTCAGCTATGGGTCGGTTCTAACTCAACAGTACACAACTTTTACTTGTGCTCATGAAAAATTAATACCTCGATCAAGAAGCTGCTGTCTGAATGGAGCAAGGGAACACTATATTTTTCCTTTTCTCCATATCTATTCAAAATGTATGCTGAGCAAATAATTTGTGAACCTGGGTTCTTGGAAGAGAAATGTGACATCTGGATCAAGGGAAGACTCATCAAAAATCTCTTTTATGCAGATAACACAGCCTTACTTTCTATAAATAAGGAGGATATGAAACACTTGCTCCAAACGATGAAGGACTATAGCTTTCATAAGTATTACATTTCAACATTAGGAAAACAAAGGTCCTCACCACAGGACCAACAGTCAACATTATGATAGATGGAGAAAGGATTGAAACTCTCAATGATCTCATCATGCTTAGATCAATATTCAGCACCTTGGTTCCTGCAGTAAGTCCATATACCCATGGTACCAGCAGTCATGGAATTAGGCAATGTATTGCATTGGGCAAGTCGGCTGTCAGAGACCTCTGCAAAATACTGAAGAGCAATGATGCCAGTTTGAAGGTGATTGTATGCCTTTCTGGGCCATGGTATTCTGAATCCCCTGCTATGTATCATAAGAGAGCTGAACAATGAATCAGGATGATAGAAGAAGAATTGAAGCCTTTGAGTTGTGATGTTGGAAAAAAGTGCTGAATATTTATCCCATGAATTGTTGTCAGGGACCTCTCTAGAGTGCTGAAAAGCTATATCAGTCAAGTGGCTAAGGTGCACCTGATCCAGATCATGGTTTTGTAATTACTTGTTATGTATTAAAAAGCAGTACAATGAGTCAGAATTATAGAAGAAGAATCTCTCTCTTTGAGTTGTGGTGCTGTACAAGAGTACTGAACATTTCATGGACTGCCAAGAGAACTAACAGGTTCGTCCTGGAGAGGGTGAAACCAAGCTGCTTCTTGGCAGCGAGGATTTTGAAGCTCTGTCTCACATACACTGGGGATGTTTCCAGGACAGACCAGTCCTTGGAGAAGGACATCACGCTTAGAAGGGTGGAGGGACAGTATATAGAGGAAAACCCTGGATGAAATGGATTGACCCATTAACTGGAGTAATGGGGTAAGTGTGATATTGACAGTGAGACTGGCTCAGGATAGAGCAGGCTTCAGAGCTATTGTACATAGGGTTGCTATGAATCAAAGGAGACTTGATGGCACATAATAAACAACAACAACAACTAAAAGAAGGAACATTATATCTTGGGGGGAAAATGTAGTCAAAATTCTCATTGGAGCCAATGATGGCAAACCTTCATCTCTTATACTTTTGACAAGCAGCTAGGTGAAACTATTCCTTGAAAAGAGACATCATACTTGGAAATAAAGAAGGTCAGTAAAGGGGAAGACTCTCAGTGAGATAGCTTGACATGGTGACTTCAGGAATGGCCTCTGTGTGTCAGGGACAGCACAAAATAGTACAGGGGCTCGGCTGTTCATAGGCTTACTATGAGCTGTACTCTGCAGCACCTAACAACAACAGTAACAACATCTAATGCTATTGCAAATGTTATTGTTAGTACAGTTGAGTTGGAATTCTCCCATTGCTGACCTTTTGACAAGTTTTCAGAGAGAGTTAATTACACAGAAAAAGATTACCCACCCTTTTCCCATAAAGGAGCTGATGGATTTGGACATCATGCCTTCTGGATTGCAGCACAGCTTTTTACCAGTAGACCACCAGAAATGCTAAATTAGGTGACTCTTGCCCCTTCCTTCTTTTCTTGCTAATTGGTTTACTTTTCATTATTATTTTCTTAAAGCTCACTCTAAAAATTAGATAATAATATAATAGATATTTATAAACAGAGCAACAATCTCAAATTTTCCCTTGGAAACTAAAGATGATATTTATTTTTTACATTTCATCATTTATTTGGTGCCTATGAGAAGTGAGGAACTTGACTAATTTTTTTTCAAAGCTTCTCTAAAACTAGTAAATCTTCAAATTATTAATTTTATTTTCACCATCCCTAGACTCTTTGGTCTTACAAATGAATAGCTTGCATTTGTTGTCTTATATTTTAATTGCATGGTAATTGAACTGAATCATTATAATTTGAATTTATTTTAACTGAACCATTTAAAAGTTTTCCTTTCCCTTCAAATTTAATGTTTGATAGACTAAATTTTAACTTTAGGATTTAGAAACTTTTTCACTAGACAGATATTTATTTATTCTTCAAATCATTATTTTAAAAAATAACTTTGTATTCATTAACCTTTTAAAGTAACAAAAAAAGTCTGATCATTAGCAAGTCATGATGGATTTAATGAGGACTAATGAGAACCTTAGATTTTCATCTCTAAAATGTTTATCATTGAAAAATCAATTTATATACATAAACTTGAACAAACAGTGAAGGAAAATATCTTATTATCAGTAATAACATTGATCTCAAGGTCATAGTCAAAGAATTTCTTGCTGTGTGAAATCTTTTTAAATGAAGTTTAAATTTCATTAGAAATTTCTTTTTCTTTTCCCTGTTTCTTTCCTTTATATAACTAATTATTTCCCTTGCTAAATGTATATTACACTAAATTTTATGATATCTTTAGATTCTAATATCCACTTATCTAGTGAATATGAGTATATTCTGACTCATAGCAACCCCTTGGGACAGACTAAAAAAGTCCTACCAGTTTATTGACATGTAACCTTTATGGAACCTAAATTTACAAAGAAAGCAATTGATTAAATAGAATATATTGTTGTTGTTATGTGCCATCAATTTGTCTGCACTCATAACAACCCTACATAC
>NW_006399768.1:8451123-8458398 GCF_000299155.1 Elephantulus edwardii | reverse complement strand
AACATGCTGAAAATATGTGAGATGAAGCTTCATCATCTTTGCCTTTAAAGAGCATTCTAACTGAACCTTCAAAGACATATATATTCGTTTGTTTGGTAGTTTATTTTTGTTTGTTTGTTTGTTTTGGCAGTCCATGGGTATCCAGTACTCTTCTCCAATACCACAACTCAGAGACTTAAATTTTTCTTCTATCATCCTTACTAATTTTCTAGCTCTCAGATGCATAACAAGTGTTTAAAAAGACCATGGCCTGAATTGACAGACGTTAGTCTTCAAATTGATATCATTGCTCTTCAGTATTTTGGAACAGTATCTGACAGGGGACTTGCCCAGTACAAAATACTGCCTGATCCTCTGTCATCCTCACAAACTTTGCTATGTTTGAACTCACTGATCTATTATGTCAAGCTATTGATTTATATCAATCTATTACAAGGATCCAGTTTGCAGGATAAAATCTAGTTTTGATCTTTATACTGCTTTTCTAATAATGGAACCAGAATCTTAATTTCTTTGACTCTTCCATACTTCTTTTATTAAATCAAGCTATTGTTGTTGTTTTGTAGTGTACCATAGAGTTGAAACTGACTCATAGTTGACCCTCCAGCGTGTTTTCAGAGACAGGTAATCACATGGGAGGAGATGGCCCATCCTTCTCCCACAGAACAGCTGATGGCCTCGAGCGGAGTGCCTTCGGGATTGTAGAAGTTTCTTGCCAGTAGGCCACCAGAGCCATTAGTAAAAATTATAATCACCTTTTGTTGTTGTTTTGTTAGGTCAAGAACAAATTACAGCGACCCTATCAGCTGCCAACCTGAAACTTGCCCTATCCTGTGCCATTCTCATCACCTCTGAGACAATGGATCTCATTTCTGAAGTCATAGCGCGAATCCGTCTCATTGGGGTTCTCCTATCCTTCAATGACCCTCCATATTTCTGAGCATGATGCCCCATTCCAAGGAATAGCCTTGCCTAACAACACCAGTAAGAGCATATTTTGTTTATAGTTTATACATTAATGTCTTAGGAAATATTGTATTATAGCTAACATGTTGTTTTTTGGGTTTTGGTTTTTTTTTTAATCACAAGATTCTACTGAAGATTATCCAAAAACAACTGGAACAGTACACCAGCAGAGAACTGCCAGAAGTCCAGGCTGGGTTTAGAAGGGGTCAGTGGTATTAGATACTGTAGCTAATGTTAGATGGATCTTAGCTGAAAGTAGGGAATACCAGAGGAATGTCTATCTGTGTTTCATTGATTATGCAAAGGCATTTGACTGTGTGGATCATAACAAACTGTGGCTGACTCTCAGAATAATGGGAATCCCAGAACACTTGATCCTTCTAATGAGGGGCCTATACTTGGACCAGGAGGCAGAACAAGGAAACACTGCTTTGCTCAAAATTGGGAAGGTCATACGGCAGGGATGTGTCCTGTCTCCATACCTTTTCAACCTATATGCAGAACAGATTATCTGGGAGGCTGGGTTCTATGAGGAGAAGTGCGGTGTCAGGATTGGTGGAAGATCTATCAACAATCTGCTTTATGCCAATGACACAACCCTGCTTGCTGAAACAGAGGAGGACCTGAAACACTTGCTGCAGAGGGTCAAGGACTGCAGCCTCCAATATGGTGAGGCTCAATGTCAAGAAGGCAAAGATTCTCACCACTGGACAAATTGACAGCATCAGGATGGATGGTGAAGAGATTGAGATTGTTCACAGCTTTAGTTTGCTTGGCTCTATAGTCAACATTCTTGGCACCAGTAGCCAGGAAATGAAAAGACGTATTGTGATGGGAAAGTCTGCTGTTAGGGACCTCTCCAAAGTACTGAAGAGTAATGGTGTCTCTCTGGAGACTAAGGTGTGCCTGATACAGGCCATGGTCTTTGCGATCACTTGTTATGGACAGTGACTAAGGAGGATAGAAAGAGAATTGATGCCTTTGAGCTGTGGTGCTGGAGAAGAGTATTGAGAGTACCATGGACTGCTAGGAAAACAAACAGATTCATCCTGGAAAGCGTTAAACCAGGCGGCTCCCTGGAGGCAAGGATTCTGAGGCTTCATCTAACATACTTTCGCCATGTTGTAAGGAGGGACTGGTCCTTGCAGAGGGACATCATGCTTGGTAGAGCGGAGGGGTGGCGCAGGAGGGGAAGGCCCTCTATGAGGTGAACTGATTAAGTGACTGGGGTAATCAGAATGGGTGTGTCGGAGACAGTGAGATTGGTACAGGACAGAGCAGAGTTTTTAGGGCTGTTGTGCATAGGGTCACTATGAGTCACAAGTGATTCCATGGCACATAACAACAACAACAACAACAAAGTGATTTGAGCTCTGGTGGTATAGTCTATAGAGTCCTGTGCTGCTAATCCAAAGGTTGAAGTTCAAACCTGAGGGAGAAAGGTGGACTATCTCCTCCCATATGGTATCCAGCCTCTGAAAAACCACTGGAGGATCAGCTATGAATTGGTTCTGACTAGAGGACAGTGAATTGAGTTTAAATGATAAACTGATTGTACTTATTAATTTTTTGAGCAGTTGAATTTTGCAATTTGACTGACTATAACAAAACAAAAACCAAACAAATCAAACAAAATAACACTTTCCCTGACTTGAACACCAAAGACAGAGCAGAACTGCTGGGTTTCCAGGACTGTAAATCTTTTCAGAAACAGATTGCCGTACCTTTCTCCTGTGAGTAGTTCATGCATTGAAACCTTTGCCTTTTGTGGTTGCTGTTGTTGTTGCTAGGTGCCATCCAGTTGAGTATGACTCATAACAACCCTATGAACAGCATATCTGAACCCTCTCCTATCTTGTGTTGTCCTCAAAATCTCTGACACATAAGAGCCCCTTGTAGAAATAACTGTGTCAATTCCCCTGGTAGAGGATCTTCCTCTCCGTCACCTGTTCTTCATCTTTCCCAACATTGTGTCTCTTTCCAAGGAATAAACACTCCTAGCAACATGATGAAAGTATGTGAGGTGAAGTCTCATCATTTTTTGCCTCTAATGGACACTTTGGCTACACCCTCCTCAAAATATATTTGTGTGTTCTTTGGCAGCCAATGGGAATATTTTAACTATTATATCACCTGAGCTCCTTATAATTAATATGAATAGTGGAATTTATGTTTTTTTAAATAAAAAGAATAAAATTTTATTTTATATTGATTTTCTTACAAAGTCCATATACTTTGTGTTCATGCACTTGGCATACTAACATAAAGTTTAAGTTTGACAAAAAAGAGAAACAGCAATGAGATAAAAGGACCTAAGTGTCATAAAGACAGCATTAAAACATAAAAATGGAACAGGAACAAGCAATGCTTCCTTGTTTATTTTCTGTTACGTGTAAAATCATGTTAAGTCAGAACTTATCAATTATCAACAATATACCAAAGAATATTATTGTGTCATTGAAAGCCATCTGCAGCAGCCAGACTTGACAGAGGTTTCTTTGCTGGTTCTGGTGAGGATTAGGGTGGATGTTTACCAACCAATGTGTGTGATTTGATTTGATTTAATTTGATTTGGCCTCCTATTTTAAAAAAAAATCTTCTAAGTGGTATGGCCCTGGTCTGTCCATTTTCTGTACAGAAGTAACTTGTGGTTGCTGTGATATTAAACACTGTGATATTGATGTGTCAAATGTGATTATGGTTACCCAGGGTGGGCAGTGTTTGGTGGAGCTCTCTGACTAAAACAAGCTTGGAAGCAGGAGTGGCATCCACTTCTGAAATAGCTTGCCTCCAGAAACCCTATGAACTTGGAGAAATGATGAAAGTTATACAAGTGTTCAGGTCTTTTGTTCATAGGGTTGCTATGAGTCATCTATGACTTGATGGCACTTAACAATAACAATAAAATATTAAAGAGTGTTCTCTTTTAAAGATAAAGCTAGACTCTATATTTAAACTGAAGTATTCCTTAATAGATTTCTGTAAATTTATTGGTATATTTGCAGTCAATTTTCCTTGATAATTTTTAATTGTATACAAATATATGCATACATATTTTGTCATATATGCTGAGGTAGAATAATAATTGAAGAATTTAGGTGATAACCGTAAGGTTAGTTGTTTGATCACCATCATTTAGGAAGAGAAAGATGAAGTACCCTAATTACATAAAGACTTGCAACCTTGGAAATCTTAAGGCCTTATCATCTCCTTATTTGTCTGAAGCTTCATTCCTTCCTATATCTTTATACTGAGCCAGGGTTAGTAGCAATCTCCATTTCTTTTTTTAAGAAATACATTTTTTTTTCTCGAATCGTTCCTTCATTTTTATACTTCCTCAGGCAATACCACATAGCTGAGACAGATTCTAACCTTTCTTCCTTCTGTCTCCTTAGGCAAGCATACCCAGCAGAGACATTATTGGCAAAAATACCTTTGGAGACCTTGTTGGCATGCCTTCAAAGAACTTAGAGCTGTGAGGGAGGCAATCTTTGTTTTATGTTCTCTGAAATAACTGTCACTGTTTCAGTTCAAATTTTTTCAATAAATGTTTCTCTATTTTCTTTTCTCTCTCCAGAGGCAGCTATTCCTGTCAGGTATATTTAGGCAAAATTATTCAATTAATTTGTAGATAAATAGATAGAGAGCATTTATTGGTAATTTTTTAATTTCTTATATATTATTTCTCTATATTTTGCCCTTGAATGTATGAACTTTCCCAGTAAATAATAATTGTTGTAGTCCAAAAACCAAAATAAATACTGAACTACAAACATGACTATCAAACATAGGTCAACTATATTTATTTCCTATCTTATATGTACAAAAAGCAAAGAAAACATTTGAAAGTCACTTTTATTTCCCATCTTATCAATTGAATAAAACCCCAGAAGGACTATAGACCATAACTGTAATTTAAGTAAGACTGAGAAAGCATCTTCTTTTCCTAATTGTACATGGACATGTCAGATTTCTTTGTGTGATAAAATACTATTCCTACTTCTTGTAATCTCCTTGTGCGTGGGAGGGCATTCAGCCATCCACCTGTCCACCCTTAAAAGCAATTAAAACAGAAGCTGGGAAGAGTATAATGAGGAGTGATGGAAATAAGCAGATATTCTTTCTAAAACAATTCACTGAGGTTGGGTAAAAAAGGGAGCATTTTAGCAAGAGAAGACTTGTCTGATAATTGTTTCCACATGAGGCCAGTCCATAAAGTCTATAATTATGAGTTGTGGTTCAGTTTAATTCTCTAATTTTCTTTTATTCAATGATATGATAATGATTAATGAATGCAGCCTATCTTGAGACTGAAATAATCAGAAATGGGATTCTTCATAAGTGCTTTACTTGGAATTTGAGTAATGTCTCATATCCCTTTTGATGAGAAAAGGAAAAGGGTTGTGTAAGGTGACCAAGGAAGGACAGAACCCAGTTTAGGCCAAGAAAGACAGTTTATTGAGGAGAAACTGCTGGCTTTATAGCAGAGACAAGCAGGCACTTAATGTTAGAGTGGGGTTTTATATCGTCTTATAAAGAAATTGGGAGATAGGATGTTCAAATCAAGATAAGGGAGCAAGTCAGGGGTTGGGGATCCTTATTCTTAGGAAAGGGAGGTGAAATAGTTTTGCAGCTCTGACAGACATAAACAAAGTTGCAGCTGCTGCTTTGATCATTACAGTGGCTGGTCTCGGGAAAGGGGGGAGAGCAATTACACGGCCCTGACATTTCATCCTTTTATTATATTGATTTGCGCCCTTGTTCTCTTCTGTAACACTTCCTGCAGAATGGGGGCGATAATCTAAAGGAGAGAAAGGCTTTTGGTTTTAGGCAGCAGAATCTGTAGGTATGGCAATGGAGGGTAATAATTAGTACTCCTCAGTTGATAATACGTGGACTTCACTAACTGTAGCTGGCAAAGTCTCTTATTTGCTCCTGTAAAAAAGTAGCAAGAAATTGCATGAGGCAAGGATCAAACATTAAGAAAATTACTGTAAAAGGGTTGAGGAAGGGGAGAAATCAGGGTAGCCAACTTTCAAAAGAGGACAAAAATTTTTGTTGGTTCCCTATTTCACATTGTCTTCTCTGGATTCATTCTCAAAGATCTTTCACCATGCCTGTTACTACTCCTGATTGGTTGGCATAGTAACAGCACTTTTCTCAAGGGAAGAAACAGATTCTTCCTTTTTCTGAAGTCAATAATTCTAAAGCTTGTAGATTTTGGAGGGTGATTGCTGCTAAGGATTCTACTTTAGTTTGTAGCAAAATTAATCAGGGACTCACTCCATATCATCATTTCACTCTCAGGAGAGTTTGTAGTAAAAGGGTGTTGTTTTTACAATTTCCCCTACACCTGTTCCTATGGCTATTACAACACCAACTCCTAGGAGTACTGGGACAAAAATGGTCTATTTTTATCTGATGGGTAGTACAAGGCATTTTTAACTTGATCTTCTGAGAGTGTAAAGATTTAGAGAATTAAAAAGGTATTTATGCAAACTCCAGTCTAGTTGGTCTGTAAGCAGTGGTAAGCTGAGTTGCCACAGACAAATGCTCTACTCTGAGGTAGAGCATTCAGTGCATTATTTGACAAGGAAAGGGTATGATTACAATAAGAGGAGGAATCATCCTCTACCACTTTCGTGTCATTAATTGAAAGTAAGCAAATAACATTTGAGGTGTTGTTGTTGTTGTTATGTGCCTTCGAGTCGCCTGCGACTCATAGCGACCCTATGTAAAACAGCCCTAAACTCCGCTCTGTCCTGTGCCAATCGCACTGTCTCTGACACTCCCAACCCAATTACCCAGTCACTGAATCAATCCACCTTATAGAGGGCCTTCCTCTCCTGCGCTGTCCCTCCACCCTCCCAAGCATGATGTCCCTCTCCAAGGACCGGTCTTTCCTCACTACGTGTCCAAAGTATGTTAGACGGAGCCTCAGAATCCTTGCCTCCAAGAAGCCTCCCGGTTTAACCCTTTCCAGGACAAATCTGTTCGTTTTCCTAGCAGTCCACGGTATTCTCAATACTCTTCTACAGCACCACAGCTCAAAGGCATCAATTCTCCTTCTATCCTCCTTGGTCATTGTCCAACTCGATGATGCATAACAGGTGATTGCGAAGACCATGGCCTGTATCAGAAGCACCTTAGTCTCCAAAGAGATACCATTGCTGTTCAGCACTTTGGAGAGATCCCTAACAGCAGACTTTCCTATGGCAATGCGCCTTTTAATTTCCTGGCTGCTGGTGCCAAGACTGTTGACTATGGAGCCAAGCAAACTAAAGCTGTGTACAATCTCAATCTCTTCAC
>NW_006399768.1:8414736-8449753 GCF_000299155.1 Elephantulus edwardii | reverse complement strand
CTGACCTATGAGAGTTATTATGTCAGGGTTTGAGATGTTATTTTTCTGAAGTCCAATTAGATGAAACAGGAGTGGCTACATATATCCCTTGTCATATGGACAGACAAAGCCAACAGTCTTTAGTGAGGACTGGGATGTTATAACTTAGAATTTGAAAAGTGATATTTAAAAAAAAAATTTCTTGTGGGGGTTTCTGAGTCAACTGACTGGATGAGTTTCTTTAGTCCCAAAAGATTAATGCCTTTATAAGGTTGTAGGGTAACTTGGGCTTGAGCTATTCTGAATTTTACTACTTGCTCTTACTTTTTTTTTTTGGCTAGCTTTGTTCTTTACTCCTCCCCCATAACTTACAACATAATGAGTATAGTAGGGCCAATATTTGGCTTGTCCTGCATGCCTATGACAAGTGTTGGTGCTGTAGGTACTAAAAAAAACTAGTTGTCCAGTCCAGAAATTGTGTCTACCTAGTGTTCAGAGAGTAGGAGACCTGTAGCAAGATGAGTATAAATAGGTACTATAAAAAGTAGCAGGCTTTGGGACAAGGATGTTAGCCAAATTGGTCTTAGGTAGGTGAAGGACTATAAAATAGAAAAATAGGGAAGGTGTTAAATTTAGGTGTCATAATAAAGATCAGGTTGTAGAGTGTGAGAACTAGAAGGAATGGGTTTTAACAATATGGCAAAAAACCACTTTTGCTTAGGAGAAGGAAGCAAGTAAACACTAGATCAAGGAGAACAAAAATTGACAAACTAAATGCCAATATGAAAACAGAAACCCACTTTTATGAGGACGTCTTTCCATAGATTTTTTTTTTAATGTGGCTTTATGCCTTTTCTTTCTCTAGAGTGTGAGGGTTAGAAGGAAGATGAAAAAGGAAATTTCATCAGTGTGAAATTTGGGAAGAGTGACTTATAAATGGAGGTCTTGGATCCAGGAGAAAAATGAGGAACAGCAATTTAGATAGATCGGGAAAAGAACAAGTCCTTTTAGGAATATTTAAAGAATATTTAAAGAAAGAATTGTTATCTTCAGGTGAGGCAAACCCAATGGAAAGTGCTCATAGAAAATTTACTTTAAGCCTCTCCATTTCTTTTGAGATTTTTGTTAGTCTGACTTTGGTAGGCCCAAGGGGGAGCAGGTGTATTTGGGTGATGATTTATCTTGATTGCAGGGAAGATTCAATGCTGATTGGTAGAAGGAAGCTTGGGTTTTCTTTTCTCTGGAGAGCTGGAACTATGAAGTTTTGCCAAGTACTTTCATGATCATGGGAGTGGTTAAGACTATTTTAAAAGGTGTCTTAGGACACAGATTCAATGGATTCTGTGTTTTGAGGAGAACCCAGTCTACTGGGGATAGGAATTGAGTCCAGGGAGGTCTTGTATGGGGCTTCGGGGGGACTTGATCAGCATGCTTTCAGAAGAATTGTATTTTGATGCTGAGAATAGGAATATAGTCACCTAATGAGGAGCCTTGATCTGAGCTGAAAAAATTGCCAAACAGATATGGGTGACTGACCATAAGTTCAAAGGGACTAAAGAAAGAAGTGCTTCAGGGACTGATGTGTATACAAGTTAAAGCTATCGGGAGTAGTTTTGACAAGGCTGTTGCAGTTCTATGGTAACTTTTGTTGTTGTTATGTGTCATCAAATTGTCTGCAACCCATAGCGACCCCTATATACCCCTATATACAGCAGCCCTGAACCCTGCACTTTCCTGAGCCAGTCTCACTAATTCCGACACACCAACTCCCATTGTCTCGGTTACTGTATCGATCCATCTCATCTGAAATCTTCCTCTTCTGTACTGTCCTTCCATCCTTCCAAGCATGATGTCCGTTTCCAAGGACAAGTCTCTCCTGGCCACATGCCCAAAGTATGTGAGATGATTCTTCAAAGTCCTAGCCTCCAAGGAGAAACTTGGTTTCACTCTCTTCAAGGCAGAACTATTTGTTTTCTTAGCAGTCCATGATATGTTCAAGACTCTTCTCCAGCACCACAACTCAAAGGCATCAATTCTTCTTCTGTCATCCTTAGTCATTATTCATCTCTCTGATGCATAGCAAGTAATTGAGAAGACCATGACCTGGATTAGGTACACTTTATTTTCTAGAGTGAAATCAATTGATTTTCAGTACTCTGAAGAGGTCACTGACAACAGATTTTTCCAGTGCAATTTGTCTTTTGATTTTCTGGCTGCTGGTATTAAGAGTGTTAAACTGTTAGCTATCCAGATGACTAAGGGTGATAGGAAATAAGAAGTTTTCAGATTATTCCTAAAGCTTTGACTATCTGTTGGGCTATTTGAGTAATAAAAGCTGGACCATTATCGAACTGTAAGGATTGAGGTAGGCCAAAGTGAGAGATAATTGCATTTACCAAAGCAGAGGTTACTGCTGTTGCTGTTTCTGAGGTGGTAGGAAATTCTTCCACTCATCCTGAAAAGGTATCTAAAAGGATGAGGAGACACCTCACAGAAAACTTTCTTATTTGGAGGCATATGTATACAATCAACTTGCCTATCTTCACCTGGAATGTGTCATCTAGACTGATGAGTGGGGGAACAAAGGGTTGTGAAATTTTCCTTTTGGGAGGTCGCAGAGCAGACAGGACCATATTTAGTGATATATTGAAGAGTGACTTCATGAGATGGAGTAAGGGTTTATGCCCAATAAGTAGGGCTTGGTGTATTCTTGTAAGAATTTTTGGAGTTTGTTTCTGGGAGAGAGCATAGCATCCCTGAAGGAGAAGCCAGTTTTCTTAACTGGTGGCTTCTTTTTTTGAGAAGATTTTCTTTTTCTGAAGTGGTATACTGTGGTTGGATGGCAGGGATAACTAACAGCTGAGGAACTGGAGAAGGTTTAAGAGCAGCCTTTTTTGCTTCTGTCCATGAAGTTATTTCTTCATGAGATGGGGACTTGCCCTATTTGATGACTTTTGCAATGGATGACTCCTACTTGGTTGGAAAAGCCACTTCTTGTAGGAATTGGAATATGAGGGAGGCATTAGTGATTGGTGACCCTTTTGTAGAGAGAAATCCATGTTCTTTCCAGATGGATGCATGAGAATGGAGGATTATTAGGCAAATTTGGAATCAGTATATATATTTACCCTGTGATCCTTGGCTTGTGTGAGAGCTCTTGTTAGAGTGACAAGTTCTTTCTGAGAAGAGGTGCCTTTGGGAAGGGAATGACTTTCAATGAGAATTGAATTATTGACAATAACATATCCTGTAAGCTTGATTTTATCTTGAGAGGTAATGGAGCTGCCATCTATGAATCAAATATTCTCTGGATTAATGGGGGGGAGTACTGGTGCTATGAATGAAGTGTGGAGTTAAGCTTTTCAATGGTTCTCTGCAGGAATGCTTAAGTGTATGGTTTGAGTTGGGGAGCAAGCTTGCTGGTTTGAGAAATGGACAACAATCTACTGTTAACTCATGTGACTCCAGAAAGGTAGCATGGAAAGTTTTAAGTTTTGAGAGGGAGAAAATTTTTAGAAGTTGATATAATAACACAAGACTTTTCATGTGGCGAGGGAATAGAATAGTGGTTTGTTGACCAAAGGGCAGTTTTGTTTTGTTTTTTGTTGTGCCAGGAAGGCTGCCGCTGCTAATGCCCAGAGACAGGAGGACCAGAAATGAATACTGGGATCTAACACCTTTGAGAGATATGCTACAGGGTGAAGGAAGGACCCTTGTTTTGTCCTAGGACTATGAGGGATATTGCTTGGTGCTCAGTAACATTTAGAATGAAGGGTTTAGTAAGGTCAGGTAAGGTTAAAGCAGTAGCTGTAGTAAGGACTGGTAGTTGGGCTCTGAAAACTATAACTGTGTTTGGTGGGATCTAAGGGTTCATTCTGTTTGCCCTTAGCTGCCTCATAAAGGGGTTTTGTTAACAGGGCAAAATTTAGAGCCCACAGATAGAAGTCCTTGCCAGGCCAAGGAAGAAGAGGACATTAGCTTTTGAAATAGAGTAAGTGAGGCTATGTATCCTTAATGGTCCACGGTAATTTTTCTTTCAGTGGGAGTAAGGGCAACTCCAAGATATGTAACTTGGGGGAAGGATAATTGAGCCTTTTTAGGGGACACTCTGTATCTCTGATCTGCCAGAAAATTAAGATGAAGGGCTGTGTTTTGTGGAGAGGTAAAAGGAGGGACTGCAAAGAAGGAGAGCATTTACATACTACAGAAGAGCACTACAGGAGAGGGAAAGGGTGGCTAGGTCCCCTGCTAGAGCCTGTCCAAAGAGATGTGAACTCTCCTGGAAACCCTGGGGCAAGACAGACCACGCAAGTTGTTGAGATTTTTCAATGGGTCTGTGCAGATGAATGCTAAGAGATCTTGGGAGTCTGGCTGTTGCTGAATAGTGAAGAAGGCTTTTTTTTTTTTTAAGTGTTTAACTGTAAAGGGAGTGGCACATGAGTGGATTTGAGAGAAAAGATATAAGTAAGGGTTAGGGATCAATGGATGGATGAGGAGGAGGATGGATTAGGCGATATGATCCTTCTGAGTTTTTTGTTGTTTTATTTTTTTACTGGCAGTATGGGCATGTTATAGGGAGAATGAATAGGTTTCACTATACCCTGGCTTGAAATATTGGTATTATACGCTTAAGTCCTCTTTGGTGGACAAGGGAAATGGGGTATTAGGGTTGGTTTGGAAATGGAATGGGTCTGAGTTTGACCATGACTTGTTTGTGGTGAGAAGTGACTGATGGTAGAGAGGTGTTCCAGACTTTAGGACTTACTGATTCTACAAAAAGTCGTGGTGTGTGTGTGTGTGTGTGTGTGTGTGTACAGCAGAGATCCATTTGTTCTATGTTGGGGACCACTTATTCTCTTTCTGTAGGGGAAATTATGCTTGGAAGAAATCAATAAATAAAGACACAAGAGACAAACAACATACAGAGACAAAACAGGACTGCTGCAGCCAGACAGACCAGAACTGGCCCCAGGCAGCTGCAGTGTCTTTATTTTATACCTTTTGGAAACAAAGAGATGTTCTACAGAGAAAAAGAAACCTTAAGGTTTACATCATAGAACCCAAACCGGCCCGGTACAAGTAGAAAGTAGAAACATTAAAATTTATCTCGCAAGGCCTGAATGGGCTGGGATCTGAGTTCCTAGGAGTTAGGACAATAGATTTTGACAAATAAGCAAGAAAAAATGAATAGCATATTGTGCACAATCTACTTCTGATTATGACTTGCTATAATTAATATAAAAGCAACTGCAGTGCAACTGCTGAGAACAAAGGAATATTCATCTATAGGGAAGAGTTGCTTTTCTTGAGCTAGTTTGCAAGACGCAAATCCCTTGTCTGTGTGCAGAACTAGGGAGCAAGTTTCTTCCCACACTATCCTCAGACAGGTCTTTTGGATCGGTGCCTGGAGGACATCTGGGTGCAGACTGTTCTCCCAAGACGGCTGCGTTTCGGCTATGCTCTGGCTCTATCAGTTCTAGAGTTAATAAGAGGATAGGGATAGATTATGTTATAAGAAGATGAAAAGAGAGAAAGGTTTTAAATTTGGGAAATAAATCTTGCCCTAAAAGGGGCATGGCACATCAAGGTAAAATGAGGAAGGGATGTGAAAAAAGAGATTATTTGTATTTGGCAGAGGACGGGAGAATGGTTAAAGGCAAGGAAATGAAATCATCAACATGAACAACAGAGATCTGTGAAGGAAAAGTCGGTCCTGAAATTTCACATAGAGCAGAGTAGGTGACCCCTGTGTTTATTAAAGAGGCTTACCTGAAACTTGAATGGTTACCTTAGGCTCCTCCAAGATGATATTTGATGGGCTAGTGGCCCTGGGTACCTCAGTCTTCAGTGACTACGCCAAGTAGGCTGGATTGGATCAGATCTGACTGGGAGGTGGCTGACTGGGGAGTTGAAGGGAGTGGTCCCTCCCTTTAGGAAGAGAGGGAGCAGTCTACCTTCCAATGCCCTTTTCTCCACACCTATGACAAGGTCCTGGTGGAGGTCAGGGAGTAGTACATGCTTTAGCCCAAAGACCTTCTCAACCACATGTAAACTGGGTTCCAGGTGGAGCCTTATGGGGTACTAGTACTTTCGAAGCATTGGAGTCTGTAAAGGCAGCCACTAAGAGCTGGTAATTAGCCTTATCTCTCTGGGCTTTGTCTTTTCTTGCTTTTCTCTATTATTACAGACAAAATGTTACATTCAGAAACACTTGTTGAGGGGTTTGAGGGCCTTCTGTTTTGGTTGTTATGTTTTGTTTGTGGGTTTTTTGTTTTTGGTTGGTGTTTTGTTTTGTTGTTGTTGTTGTTGTTTGTTTTGTTTTAGTTTTTTTCCCAAATGCCAGGGGCTGATTGGAAGATAAAATGGCATTTACAACTATTATGCCTTCTGCTGAATTGTGGTCAATTTTTTTTTATGCATGTTTTGAGGGCTTCTGTTAGCCTAGACACTAATTGGGCCAGATTTTCATCCAATTTTTGAGATATTTCTTGGAGCTTTTCATAATTGACTGCTTAATGGGCTGCTTTTGGTAGCCTGGCTATTTGACAACTGACCATGCAACTGCACTAGTCACAGCCAAACATGTCAAGTTGGTAATCCCAGTTGGGATCTTCCCACAGCACAGCTGCTGCACCTGCAGGATAGTGATGGTCCATTTTTGTAGGTCATCAAAATCTGCACAACTATCCAAACTCTCTCTTTTCCCCAGGAAGTAGGGTGGAAGAACTAATTATATACAGGTTGTGTCAGTTAGGGTTGTATGACTGGGTTAAATATTTTAATGCATTGATATAAGTGTCTGGGTCCATTGAAAAGGAGCCTAAGGTGTTTTTTTTTTCAATTTGGGACTGGTCAGAGATAGAATATGGGATGTGTATTCAGACAATTCCCTCTGCTCCTGCTGCCTCAGGAAGTGGGAGGGGAGGAGGGGCACTACTTGAAAATGTCTTAGAGGTGGGAGGGGAGGGAACAGGAAGGGAGTGGTCAGGATTTGAGTTAGAGGAGTTTTGGTGGTGGAAGAGGAGGAGCAGCAGGGAGTGCTGAGAAGTCTGTAAGATTAAAGGAAGGGGGATCTGGGCCAGGGTGGAGAGAAGGGTTGGAGTGAGCTAGGAGGATTTGGTGATTAGAACAATTTCGACAGAGTGAAGGATGAGAGTGGAAAGCAAAGAAGGCATGAATATAGAGGCTTTCAAACCACTTGCCATTACATTGGCAGAAACTGTGGAGATCTCTTAGAGTTTTGAAATCAAATGTTCCATTTTCAGGCCATTGAGAAACATTATCCAATTGATACTGTGGCATTACTGAATTACAAAAGAATACAAATCTTTTGGGCTTAATGATGTCTCACAATAAGAGGGTTTTCAACAGAGTGGAGGAGACACACCAGTGGAGGCTTCCTTCAGAGAAGGGCAGGATGTCTGGCTCCTATGATTGGGAAAGGAAATAAGTAGTAGTGGTTCTCTAAGAGAGAGAGAGACTTAAGGGGAAAAGGAGTCCCTTAATTCCCTTTGTTCTCACAAGAAAAAGGTCTGCTTACAACATGGGTGTTTCTAGCGTTAGGAGAGACTGGCACAGGAGGCCAAGGAATCTTTACGAAGACTTTTATAGTCTGAAGAAAGCAGGAGATCTGAGAGAGGAGGATTGCTGCCACTTAAAGTTGATCTGGTGTTCTTCATAAAAGGAGCAATGGCAAGAGGCAGAAAGCTCCCAAGAAGGGTATCTTCTTGGTAGTTCAAAGCAGAGCAGTCAGGAGGCGGATCAAGCCTGTGGAGGAGTGAAAAAAAATTAGGGTGATCCAGTACATCCTAGGTGCCTGCAGGGCAGGAGAGAGGGACAGGTTACATATAAAGGATAGACAAAAGCCAATGTCATGGAATTCCCAGAGAATCTCAATATGGAATCAAGGCAGACTCCAGTTTTGATCACGAAAGCGATAGGAAGCACAGTTCAGCCACTGAGCTTATGAAGTGAGCTCAAGAGAGATCTCTAGTTTCTGTGGATTAGGCTTTCAAGGAGTGAGAAAGGGAAAGAGGGAGGGAGATAGGGTTAGGGGGAGAGAGAAAAAGAGAGAGAAAAGAAAATCAGGGTTTGTGGCTGGCTCTAAAGCAGAGATCAGCAGCCACTTAAAGTTAGAGTGGAGTTTTATATTGTCTTACAAGAAAACTGGGAGTTAAGATGCTCACAAGTGCTTGGTACAAGATAAGGGAGCAAGTCAGGGGTCATGGATAGTTATTCCTAGGAAAAAGAGGTGAAATAGTTTTGGAGCTCTAACAGAAGTAAACAAAAGTTGCAGCTGCTACTTTGATTATTACTGTGGCTCTTCTGGGGAAAGGAGGGAGAGCAACTCCGCAGCCCTTACAGGTAGTAAATAGAAGAAAACAAACATGACAAGAATATCTTCTAGTGGTTTATTGTTTTTCTATTTTTGTGTAATAAATTTCTACTAAGATTAATAGCTTAAAACAAAAGTTTCTTATTCTCTTACACATTTCCTAAGTGTCAGGAATATGGGACAGGAACAGTTGAGATTTTTTCATTTAGCGTCTCACAAAGTTGTGGTCAAGCTGTTTGTCAACATGGCAGGAATCTCTAGGCTGAAAGTGGCTGGCAAATTCCAAGACCACACGCATCACATGATGGTTGATAGATCTCAGTTCCTTCCTAGTTGTCAGCTGGAGGCCTTAGTTAATAACTTTGATGTACTTTCTGCAAAGCTGCTTACAGGATGGAAGCCTGGCTCCAAGGCTGACATAGCAAATGTTCAAGATGGAAGCCACATTTGTTTCATAATCTAAACATGAAAGTGGCATGCCATCACTTTTGCTTTATAATCCTGATCATATAAACCAGCTCTGGTGCAATATGTTGGAGTTCATTCAATGTGTAAATATGAGGTGATAGGATCACTTTGTCTCACACCTTATGCTTCAGAGTCTCCTAATTACAGGAAGTTATTATGATTACGCACCACTGAATTGAGAATTTATCATTTTATCACTTCAACAATGAGGTGATGTGTTTCCCTCCCTTGTTAAAACCTTGGAGTACATAATTCTGTGGTCTCAAAGATTTATCATTCAAGATGTTTTCCATAGCCAGTGATTAATGGTTTATTTTGTGCTTAAATAGTTATTGTATTAAGGAGAAAGGATTAGGGTGGGATACAAGCCCCACCCTTCTATAAGCTCATAGGACTTCAATGTTAGCTTTCTCCCTTTTACAATGCAAATGAAAGTTTTGGATGCTCACCCATCTCTGTAAAACTGGCCTGCACACCTACAGTCAGGTGGGTCATTTGCCTGAGAGGTCTGATTTTCTGAGAGACTTAGCAAACCAACAAACCCAAGGGGCATAAAAGAGTCAAGGATTTGGACAAAGAAAATAATCTCTTTTTTTTAAGAAGATAATCTTGATGTTGGAAATCATTGAATTATATTTCAAACCAAACATCTATGACACTGTTGACACTGCACATCTTCTAACTGTTCTGCTACAGTTCTTAGCAGAATACAAGAGACACGTAGAATTAATGTTCTGAGAACATTATTATATATATTATGTAACATTATTATTATATATCTATATATTATATAACATAATCCATTGAGAATAAGTGGATATCTGTTGGTGAAAGCAAGTTATAACTTGCATAGGTGGTATTATGAAATCTCTATTGACTCATGAATATTTATGAAGATGTTACTAACTCTTCTCAGGAAGCTGTTGTTCACTGGTCATTACTATACACCAGTTACTCTTGATTCACAAATGACATAAGGAGCTCCATTACTGGTAACTTTAAAGGTTCTGATAGAGGACATCTATATCTTATAGATAAGCATCCTTCATTTTCTACTACTTTTTCATAAAAATAAAAAAAGTAGGAATGCTTTATTTCAATAGGGGTCCAAGTCCAAAACAATTAATTAAAAGAAAGTTAAATATAGTAAAAGAGGAAAAAACTTCTAAGCTTTGGAACACATTGGAAGTAACCAATAAGATCTAATCAATATTAAATTATCATGTTGAAAGTATACATTGAAGCAAATTAAGTCACAAATTACCAGAGAGAGATGCTGGCATATTGGTGGATTTGAACCTCAAGCCTTTGAGATTGCAGTGCAGCTTCTTACCACTAGGCTACCAGAGCTCACTAAGAAGTACAAACATTTTTCATTTTAGATGAATTATAATTGTCTCTAAACAAGAGATTTTGCACTATCTTAACTGACCAAATTATTTGAGAAATTATACTTTATGAAGAAGAATATGTCGTCACGGTTGGCAGAATATTCATCAACAATCTGTTTTATGCAGATGACACATTGCTTACAGAAAGAAAGGAGGACTTGAATTGCTTGTTGCAGAAGACCAAGGATTTAAGCCTTCAATTTGGGTTACATCTTAATATTAAGAAAATAAAAATATTCCCCACTGGACCTATAGGCAACATCATGATAGATGGAGAGAACATTGATGTCAGTGGTTTTCTCTTAATTACAGCTACAATCAACACCTATGGAAACAGCAGTCAAGATATTAAAATATGAGTTGCATTGGGAAAATCTGCTGTCAGGGATCTATCTTTCCCGCATGCTAAAGAGTAATGATGCCAGTTTAAAGACCAAGATGCACTTGAACCTATCCACAGTCTTTCAATCACTTGACATACACCTAAAAGTTGGACAATACCTAAGGATGACAGAAGAAATCAGTGCCTTTTAATTTTGGTATTGGAGGAGAGTACTATATATCCATCCCAAAAATGGAAGAATGAATAAACATGCATGTTTTGCGAAAATGAAACTTAGAGTGTTCCTTACAGGCAAGGAATGTGAGACTCCATGATGCATGCATGTTGTTAGGTGGAGCCAAACCTTGGAGGACAGCATGCTTGGGAAGTGGAAGAGAAAAAAACCCACAACAGGGTGGACTGATGCAGTGTCTGTAGCAATGGGCTCAAGGGCATTGGAGATGGTCAAGATGGCACAGGAGAGTGCAAGATTCAGATCTGCTGTTCATAGAGTCACTCTGAGTTGCAGTCAGCATGATGGCACATAATACAATAACCAATAGCATCAAATGAAAACAGAGAGCAAACATTCTTTACATCTCCCATGTTCTGATGTTTTCCTTCTCTCTTTTTTTTCTGTGGTCTACTGATGATGACATATAAGGCTGCTCATAAAAAAAGAAATAATTTTAATTAACTAACTGCTCCATAGGAGGAAAATGGATAATCTCCCCCTGTAAAACTTTCTTGTGTTGTTGTTAGGTGCCACTGAGGCAAATAGTGAACAAAAGATCTGAACCTAGTCATGTCCTGCGCCATCTTCACACTTCCTGATGCACACAAGAGCCCGTTACAGCAGTTATCTTCTCTATCCAGCTGGTTGAGGGTCTTCCCCTTCCCAACATCATGTTTCTCTCCAAGTGTTTATAGGATTTTCAAAAGCCTTTTATTTAGGAAGCAGCCCATCCTGCTTCCTATTATAAAACTTCACAACAATTTGAAACCAAATTGAGGATCATTTTGAGTAAGACTAAACTCAATGGCAGTGGGTTTGGTCTGTTTTCCTAACTTCATCTTAAACTAAATTCTAGGAGATACTGTCCCATCCATGTTACTTCCTGTCAACATGGTTACCTACTTCCTGTGACTGAAGGCCTTCTCATGTCAAAATGTTTTTATGCTCCATTTTGGCCTTTAATCATTGCTCTTGTTATATTAAGGAACTTTCTTCAACTCTTAGAAAACCTCCAGTCTGCATAAAGACTGAATGTCTAGACAAATACTTCGTTGTTTGTTGCTATGTCTCATTGAGTCACTTGCAACTCATAGAGAACCTATTTACAACAGCTCTGAATCCATCTCTATTCTGTGCCAATCTCTGTCTCTGACACAGCCACTCAGTCACTGAGTCAATCCATCTCATCCAGGATCTTACTCTGATGCTCTGTCCCTTCACCCTCCCAAGCATGACATCTCTCTCAGAGGTCAAATAATCTAGATAGAAACTCAAAGCTAAGTACAAATTCTCCTATAAGATTTACTACATTCAAAGTACTCAGAATATTACTTTTTTATTTTAAGAAAAGCTTCAATTTTATTTTTTCTCATTTCTGAGACACAGTGGCTAGAGAGAGGTACATTTTTACTTTTATCAAAATGTCATGATGGAAATCCAATCTGAAACAGATTCTCCCACTAGAAACACAGATATTATGCTAATTTTTATGTATCATCATTAAACATTAATTTGTGTGCACCAGCTCAGGGATAGTACTATTTAAGACATTTCTAATGAAAAAAGATCATTGTCACATTCGTATTTTATAAGAAAATATCCTTAAATATTTCCTAGGCTTTTATTAAATTTTCTTATTTACTAATAGCCAAATTGAGTCGAATAATGCTAACTGTTAAAATGCTAAGCTGTTAACCCACAGGTTGAAGTTCTGTTGAAGACTGAAGTCTTTTCAGAAGTTCCTCAGAAAAAAGCCTGGAAAGTTCTTGTAAATAATTAGTGAAAAGACTTCACAATGTATTGCCACTTTGACAAAAATGAGGTTACCAAGAGTCAGAATCAATTAAAGAAAACTGAATTCATATCCAAAAAGCTTTCAGCACTCTCTTAGCCATTTTGGTTAGTAAATGTTGAAGTAATATTATTGTCTTGAAAAGTCCTTCAAACCTAATCTTAATTTTGAAATTCATATTATAAATATTGTCAAGGGTCAAGGGATAGAATTGCTACCAGGTCAGTCTGTCTCTCTGTCTCGGTCTACCTCTCTCTCCCACTTTCATAGACGACTGAAAACTAAGTTTCTCAGAAGAAATAAAAATAATAAGCAAAAACAGTTGCACCAATGTGATAAAACCTCTAGCAGGAGCCAGGAAGAGGATTAAACTAAAAAGAAACTCCCTCAGTTCCTCAGTATTACAGTGGAGCTGGGAGCCAACAAAAGCAGTACCCACCTGAAAGATGCTCTCTTTTTCTGCTGACAGCATACCAAAACAAAGAATGGTTTGCCTCCACCCCTGACTTTCCAGGGATGCTTCCCTCCACCCCTTTCTTTCATTTTCTCTTTAACTCTTTTTCACCAGCAATGCATCTGTTACATTCTCTTAATAAACGTTTTCACTTATTTTGCTAAGTTGCTTCTTGTGTGCGTCTATTCACTTACTTACAGTCACCTCAACTCATTCTCATGAGAAATATTAATGAGTGGTGAAAAGATAAAAAGAACTCTAATTTTATCTAGCCTATTTCAGATACTACGGACAGTTGTTGGCAATTATTAAGGATGGAAATCAGATAGCCTCTTGCCATATTCAGGTTAATTTTTTTCCTTACGTTTTTCTAATCATAATGTTAATACATCAGGCTTTTTGTTCATAGGGTCACTTTAAGTTGTGCTTTATTTGACGGCAATCAACAACAACAGCAACGTTAATGTAGATAAGATTCAGAAAATACATTTACTAGAACTTGCATGTTTGTTACCAGTAGAAAAATTAATATGTGATGATGATACCATACTGATTTTCGAAGTGACTTTTAATAAATTAATAAAGCATTTTTAAAAAATTACAAATTTTCTACAATTCTTTCTCAGTATTTCATGATTATTTTTTCCCCTCTGAGATTCATCCATATAAGTGATGATATGGTTTATATTAATTACCACATATCCTACTCTTTTCTGCAAATTAGTTATTTTCACAGGGATGTTTGCTGACTGGCTGGCTACCTTCCCAGAAACAACTGCAAGTGAAACTCAATCTCTTAAAAATTAGGGCAGTTTCTACCTTAAGTGTTGGTAATTCCAAACCGCACAGCTGGTCTTCCACTGAAAGACTTGGCAATCTACTTAAATAAAGATAGTTGTATAGGAGACTTTTCTGCAGTTATACTGTCACATGTCTTCATATGTGGTTATTAAGAGTTGAAATATATTCTACAACACCTAATAACAAATATGAACTCTGATTTTATTTGAGTTTGTCAGGAGTCAGGGTCTACTCTATAACTGGTTTCTATTTTGCTTTTTATTTTAAAATTCAAGGAAGGATAACACTTCATCCAAAATTAGTAGCAAAAAAATAAGGTGAACATTACAAAGAAATAATTTAATTAGTATATTTGTGACTGGCATAGTTTCAAAGACAGTGGTATCACAAAACATTCAAATACAATCATTCCTAATGCCCCAAATTTTAGACAATTGGGCATTTGCTAAAACAGTATAAACTGAATGTGGAAAAAAGTAGCATTAATAACAAAGTCTAAAATTAACTCCACATTTTTCTGAGTGTTTGTGGAAATGTGAAAAGCTAATCTGCATAAGCTTGCATAAGGGTGGAGCTTGTGATGAGGTGCTCATGTGTATGCAAATAACGATCTACTTGAAGCACAAAATAAACTATCCTTAGGGAACTCCTCTCCATGGAGGAAAAGCATCTGAATTCTGAGCCTTGAGTATCTCAAGGTATCAGAAGCAGTATAATCCCTCTTTAATTTTCCTCTTTTACAGGCAAGTTTCTGCTCTGCTCCCTACTTAATTCTTTCCTGCTTTCATCTTCTCCTACCCCAAATCCATCGCATTCCAGATAATTCTGACTCATAGTGATGCATCATCAGGTTTTTGAGACTGTAAATCTTTATGGGAGGAAAGTGCCCAGCTATTTCCCTTGAAGCAACTGATGGATTTGAACTTCTGGCCTTCTGGTAAGCAGCTTAACACATAGCTCACTATGCTGTCAGGACTCCTAGAGCCATTTAATTTTGAACTGCTTCCAGAAAAAGTGTTAAAGTGATGAGAGCTGCCTTGAGAATTAGTTTTAGAGATCCAGGTTTTCGTGGATCAGTGAACATTATACTGTAAACAACAGCGGATTGATCATAGCTGAAAGACCATTTGCCCTTTCTTTTTATATATTTCATTCTACCATTTCATTTATTCTTTTTCAAGATGAGAGTATAGACAGAGTAAGTCTCAAAGTACTTTAAAAATAATGCATATTTGCTTTTTAAAACCAATAAAAGCCACCTTTGATTTTTAGTGTTATATGATTTTTAAACAGAGTGACAATTATAAATGTTAAAAAGTGAAATTTAGGATGAAAAACATATATGGCTATTGACATGAAAAAGAAACAAAATGTCACCTATTTCTGTAATGTCATCTCAATTCAGAATGCCTGTATTTGGAGCCCTAGTGGCATCGTCCATGGTGAATTGAGCTACTTAACTAAAGGTTTTTATGGACAATTGTCTCCTGTATGATTAATTACTTCTAAAAGCCTTCTGGGGGGTCAGCTACGGGTCAGTTCTGACTCAATGGTACACAACAACAACCAAAGTCATTTTGGTTTGCATTTCAGTTTCTTACCAGGAGGCCACCAGAGCCAAACTGCATTTGCAAATTGCACAGGAGAGGATTGCTCATCATTTTTCACAGGAGCTACTGGTGGATTTAAACTTGCTCAGGATGTGTCTCCTCCTGTGTGAATAACTGCCTTTGAAACCTCGGGAGGGTGAGCTATGAATCGGTTACCAAAAAGATGTACAACAACAACAAATACAGTGTAGGATCTCTGACAGTGAGAACCAATTCAAACAATGGGTGAGTGAGAACCAGTTGAATTCTATGAATACCTAAAATTAAATGAAACAGAATTTATAATTGAAAAAAAATTAAAGTTATTCAGTATTACTGATAGCTTTCTTTTCATAAGATGGATTTGTATTTTCCAAAGAAACTCTTAACTCATTACCATTGAATTAGAATGGACTCATAGCTGATCCTTCATAGGGTTTCAGAGGTTATGAATGTCATGGATAGGAATTATCTACCTTTCTCTTGTGTAGAAGTTGGTAGATTGGAAACAGAGAAGCACAGCCTTTGGGTTAACAACACAACTCCCTATGGATATGACAACAGTGTTCCCATTTTCATGTTAGCAACACAAGTAATTGCTGGATCTGTGAATTCTTACATTATACAGGTATAAAGGATAAAATGACAATATTTTGCTTTGTCTTCCAAAGCTGCCATTTGAAATATTTTGTTCAACTCTCTTACCTCCTCATTCCTTCCTGTCATTTTGACTTTTTTTTTCCATTCCATTGTAAGTTTCAAAGTCAGTTCTGACATTCATTTTGGCCTTTTATTCTTTCCCTGTCTTTGTAATGAACTTTTGTTTTCTCTATGGATGATGTCCTTGATGTCCTTCCAAACTCATCTGTTCTTTTGTCATTAGTACACACTGCATCAAATCTATTTTTATTATGCTTTTTAAATTCATCTGGAATACACCTAAAGTCCTATTTTGCTTTTCATGGACTTGATTTCATTTTCTTTAGCTTCAATTTGAATTTGCATATGAGTAGTTTATGTTTTTTTTCCATATTTGGTTCCTGGCCTGGACTTCACTGCAGATATTGAGCTTCTCCAATTACTCTTTCCACAAATGTAGTCAGTCTGATTCTTGCGTAGTCTATCAGATTCAGTCCAAGTGTATAACTTCCATTTTTTTTCAAAGAATATTTGCAATAAATAACTTATTCACCATAAAAAAAGACTACCATGTGACCTCCAGTCTCATTTCTGTCACCAATGCTGTATTTTTCAACTGATGAAATCCTTTTTTCCCCAGATTTTGCCTTCAGTCACCAACTATTATGCATGCATCTTAACTGAATGCTTAATCAATTCCAGGCTACAAAAGCTGGTAGAAATTATCAATTTCTTCATGTATGGCTTTAGTGACTATTGCATAGATTTGATTAATTGTTATATTAACAGTGCTTTGCTGTATGTGAACGGATATACCCCATTAAACACAGCATTTTACTCCAAGATGGATTTAAAATTAAGAACTGTAAACTTTATTAAAGAAAAGCTTAGAATAACCCTAGAGGCACTAATCCACAAAATTAACCATCTTCCAAGCATCCTGAAAAACCTACAACCAGGAGAGGATAAATTAGCTGAATGAAACCTTCTAAGAACCAAATCCCTATGAATATCCAAAACTTCTCCAACAGGGTAAAAAGGGAAACCACACTAGGGGAAGAAATATTTGGTAATGACATGTCTATAAGGGACTTTTATCCAGAATTTATAGAATACTCAAGCGCCACAAGAAGATAAAGGTAAGCAACCCAATTGAAAAATGGGAACAGGCTATGAATAGACACTTTACCAAAGAAGACATGCAGATGGCAAACAAACACATGAAGAAATGTTCAAAATTCCTAGCTCTGAGAGGGATGCAAAGCAGAACAATTATGAGATATCATCTGAACCTACTAAGAATAGCAAAATTTAACAGACCAGCAAGCAACAAATGTTGGTGAGGTTGTGGAGAAACTAGAACCCATATTCACTGTTGGTGAGAGTGTAAAATGGTCCAATGACTATGGAAGACAGTATGGTACTTTCTCAAAAAGTTGGAAATAGAAAAATTGGGAAGGGCGTACGCCAGGGATGCATCCTATCTCCATACCTTTTCAACCTATATGCAGAACAGATTATCCGGGAGGCTGGGCTCTATGAGGAGAAATGTGGGGTCAGGATTGGTGGACGATTTATCAACAATATGCGTTATGCGGATGACACAACCCTGCTTGCTGAAACTGAGGAGGACCTGAAGGGCCTGCTGCAGAGTGTCAAGGACTGCAGCCTACAATATGGATTGAGGCTCAATGTCAAGAAGACAAAGATTCTCACCACTGGACTAATTGGCAGCATCAGGATGGATGGTAAAGAGACTGAGATTGTACACAGCTTTAGTTTGCTTGGCTCCATAGTCAACAGTCTTGGCACCAGCAGCCAGGAAATGAAAAGGCGCATTGCCATGGGAAAGTCTGCTGTTAGGGACCTCTCCAAAGTGCTGAAGAGCAGTGGTGTCTCTCTGGAGACTAAGGTGCGTCTGATACAGGCCATGGTCTTCGCAATCACCTGTTATGCATCAGAGAGTTGGACAATGACCAAGGAAGACAGAAGGAGAATTGATGCCTTTGAGCGGGAGAAGAGTATTGAATATACCATGGACTGCTAGGAAAACAAATAGATTTGTCCTGGAGAGGGTTAAACCGGGTGGCTCCTTGGAGGCAAGGATTCTGAGGCTCCGTCTAACTTACTTTGGACATGTAGTGAGGAGAGACCGGTCCTTAGAGAGGGACATCATGCTTGGGAGGGTGGAGGGACAGCGCAGGAGAGGAAGGCCCTCTATGAGGTGGATTGATTCAGTGACTGGGATAATTGGGATGGGAGTGTCAGAGACAGTGCGATTGGCCCAGGACAGAGCGGAGTTTAGGGCTGTTGTACATAGGGTCGCTATGAGTCGCAGGCTACTCAAAGGCACATAACAACAACAACAACAACAACAACAACAACAACATTTGACCCAGCAATTCCACTACTGGAAATACACCCTAAAGAAACCAGAACTGCCATCCAAACAGATTTATGCACACCCGTGTTTATTGCTGCTTTGTTCACAATAGCAAAGAGTTGTAAACAACCTAACTGCTCATCAAAAAACAAATGGCTAGAGAAGCTGTGGTATAATCACATAATGGAATATTATGCAGCACTGGAAAACAAAGAACTCGTGAAATATACAAAATTGGTGACCCTGGAGGACATTATGCTGAGTGAAATATCTCAGTCACAAAAAGACAAATACTGAGTAATGCCACTGTTTATAAAACAGGACTGACATGGGATTGGGGGGAAATTAAGAAAAGAGGGATGTACACGCATTGAAACAGACAAGGGAGAGAGCTATACAAAAAAGTATATATGATTAGGTAATATTGGCATGACAAGAGTCCAGAATAAGAACTGCATATTAAAGTGGTGGTGGTAGGGCTGTATAACAATGAAAGAACTTTTTATCCAAAGAAAAAGGGAAACTGGTGGTGGGGGGGGAGGTGGCAGGGAAGAAAATGTGCAACAATGAATGAATGGAAATCCAAGTTCTTTATAAACATTCATTAAAATATTAATTAAAAATACCTTTTTTATAACCAAAAATGTCGCACCATTTCTCTTTAATATTTTTTTGTGTGTGTGCATAGTTACTGTTATTAAGTGCCATACAGTCTTAGACAACCCATAGCAACCCTAAGAATGAACGTGTTGAACACAAAACTTTCATCTTTTCTTTAAGTTCATAGAGTTTCTAGAGGCAAGATGTTTTTTGGGAGTGGGTGCCACTGCTGCTTCCAAGCCTATTTTATTCTGGAGATTCACAAAATCCAGGCCTGGAGGCCATGGCCCAAGGGCCCAAAAGCCTTTTTAAATGCCAGGCCAAATGCAATCAGCTCATACCCTGTTGTAAGCAAAGCCACACCCTATTCTCAACCCCGAATCTGAAGACACACCTTTGTAGAATCTGGCTGTTTCCCTCATCTTCCAATCCTGGAAATAGCTCCATACTGGCAGCCAAAACCCTTTTTAAATAGGAGGCCAAATTCAGTCAGCTAACACCCTGTTAGATAATACAATTGTTAGGTTCGAAATAGCCAATACCAATTCATCTCAGCTAGCTATTGCCTAGAGGAAAAAAAAATGGCTGGATTAATACATCAACAGAACTATCAGAAATTAAAGTTGAGTTCAGTAGAGGCTGTGGTCCAAATGATTTCATTGTTAATGTTAGATGGATCTTGACTGAAAGTTAACACCAGTGAGATGTTTGCTTTTTTTTTAATGATTATGCAAAGTCATTTGACTGTGTAGATTATTACAAATTAGGAATCCTAGAACCCTTAATTTTACTAATTCGAAAACTATACATAGACTAAGTAAGAGTTGTCTGAACGGAACCAGAAAACACTACATGTTTTAAAATTAGGAAATGTGTGTATCAGGGTTGTATCCTTTCTCCATATATTCTGATGGCATAAGGAGCTGTACTGCCAACCCAAAGACATGTCATTCCTATTCACCAGCTGCTCCTCAGAAGAATGATAGGAAATCTCCTTCTGTGATATTTACTGAAATGCTGCTAGGTCACCTATGTGTGGATCAATTCCAACATGATAGCACATAACAATTCTATGTGTATACTTAATAAATCATTAGAGAACCTGGATTCTGTGAATAAATATATGGCATCAGAATTGGACGAAGATTCAGCAGCAGTCTGTATTATGTAGGTGATTCAACTTTGCTTACCCAAAATGAAAAGACTTGAAATATTTCCCTCAGAAGATCACACAGTACAGACTTCAATGTGTGTAACACTTTGACATCAGGAAAACAAAATTGTCACCACTGGACCAACCGGCAACATCATGATAAATGGACATAAAATTGAGGTTGTCAACAGTTTCTGTTTACTTGTACCACAATCAACATTTATGGCATTAGGAGTTAATAAATCAAAAGGCATGTATTGGAGAAATCTGCTCTAAAGGACTTCTTCAACATATTAATAAACAAGGATGTCCTTTTAAAGTATAAGGTAGAGCATATTGTAGTCATGGTATTTTCAAATGTTTCCTATATATCTAAATGTTGGACTAAACAAGAAATAATTCTTTAAATTTTGGTGTTAGTGAAGTATTAAATATCCCATGGACTGCCAAAGATCAAATGAACAAATTTTGAAGGAAGTGCAATCAGAGTGTTCCTTAGAGACAAGGATAGTGGCATTCACTGCCTTTCACTTACTTTGAGCATACTCTTTGGAAGAACCAATTATTAGACATAATTCTGAAGGGTCAGAGAAAGAAAGGAAGAACCTCAACAAGATTGACACAGTGACTACCACAATGTGCTTGACGATGACAGAGATGATGAAGATAGTGCAAAGGACAGCAAGGGTCAGACTGCTTGTCGTTTTACAATTCCTATGAGGAGTAGTTGACTCAATAGCCCCTAACAACAACAGAAACTAAATTCAGAATAAATTTAATATTTATAATATGCTAAAATTGAATTTATTTTTACCAATATGCATTCCTTTAGTATTAGATGCTTTTCATTTTTACTCTTGAAGTAGTATACTTGGCTGTGTCCAACTACTAACTATTGATAGCTTTAGTTTAGCCAGCAGTGCCACAGATAAAAGACCTGGCCATTTATTTCTGTAAATGTTAATTGTTACTGTTCTTAAAGGCCATCATGTCCAGGGAGTAATTGACATTATGAACAATATACCTGAATCCTGTCCTATCCTGTATCATTCTTATAATCTCTGATACATTTGAGCCTATTACTGCAGTCACTGTGTCAGTCCAGGTCATCGAGAAGACAAGTTTTTTCCTAAGCATCATGTCCTTTGTCAAGGAATAGCCTCTCCTAACAACATATCCAGTGTGAGAGATGACGCTTCACCATTTTTCCCTGGCTGCACTTTTCCAAAGATTGTATTGCTTTGTTTCGGGGGCCAGTCCATGGAATATTCAGTACTCTTCTCCAACACCACAATTGAAAGGTATCAGTTTTTCTTATGCCATCTTCATTCATTGTCTGGCTATTAGAACGAAAAGATCATGGCCTGAATCAGGTACATCTTAGTGTTCAATCTGGCATTATGGCTCTTCAGTATTTTAGAGAGGTCCCTGACAGTGGACTTGCCCAATGCTACATGTCTCCTAATCTCTTAGCTCTTTGTACCAACACATAGATTGTTGATCCAAGCAAGATGAAATAATTGACAACATCAATCTTTTCTTTTTTTTTTTTTCATTTATCAAGATGTTGCCTATCGGCATAGTGGTAAGGACATTCGGGTTTTTTGGTTTGTTTTTTTTTTTTTATGTTGAGATATAATCCCTTCCTAAGGGCCAAGTCTTTGATCATCTTCAGCAAGGGTTGCAAGTCCTCCTTATTTTCAGCAAGTAAGGCTGTGATATCTATATAATGCAGATTTTCTTTGTTAATAATACAAACAAGTAAACCCTATGGATCAGTTCTGTCTTGAAATCAATTATAAGTCTTTGAGTCAGAACAGACTTGCTCACAATGAGACTTTTATTTTAGTTTTTGGGATTTTTTATTTATTTAGTAGAGGTATCAGAAAACCTAAACAGATATTCCCTTTTAAAATACAAAATAATTTTCTAAATAATAAAATTATATGCAAATTTATTTAATACAGATTTAAAAATAAGTTAAATGTAATGATTTATTAGTTATTTTTTTTACTCTTCACTGTCACAAATCTCTCCACATGGTAAAAAAATTGTCATGTGATTTCACTTTTATTTTCTCTCTGTGTACTACACGTTTTTATTTTCTCACTATTTACTACACTAGGGTGTTATAAGTGCTCACTAATCTCAGAGTGAAGAAAAAAATACATGGATTGGAAAATCCAGAAATTAAAACTAACTTAAACAGTAAGAAAAGAGCTATAAGAAAAATAATTAAATAAAATATTTATAAAATTAGAGCACCATTAATTCTTGTTGTTAGGTGCCATAGAATAGACTATCAATTATGGACATCCTATGAAAAACAGGTTAAAACTTTACCCTATCCTATGTCATCGTTCCAATCTCCCCATACAATTGAAGTCATGCCAACACATATTCTGGAAAGTCTTCCTTTCTTTTTTTGATTCTCCATATTTCTCAGCCTCATATCTTTTCTAAAGGTCTAGGGTTTTCTAGAAGTATTGATTTGTTGTTATGTGTTGTCCACTCCAGAGCAGCTCACAGTGACTCTATTAATAACACAACTGAACATTATTCTATCCTGTTCCATTCACACAATCTCTGTCATGCTTATACTCACTGTTCCAGTCACTGTCTCAATCCATCTTGTTAAGAATCTTTTTCTCTTACTCTGACACTCCACTTTCCTCAGCCTGATGTCTTTTTCCAAGACCTTGTTCCTCCTACCAGCATGCACAAAGTATGTAAGGTGAAGTTTCATTATCTTTGCCTCTAAGGAGCAACTTGGCTGCATTTCCTCCAAAACTGATTTTTTATTCTTATGATAGGCCATGTTTGTTTGTTTTTAGTTTGTTTGTCTTTTGTGTTTGTTTGGGATTTTTTTAAGTCTATGTGTATTTAATATTGTTTTCCACCTTCACAATTCAAAGGTATCAATACTTCATTCATCTCTCTTATACATCGCCGAACTTTCAGATGCACAGAAAGCAATAAAAATACAATTATTGAGTTGGATGCATCTAGTTGTTGTATACCATAGAGTTGGAAGCAACCCAAAGTTGAACCTTCAGCAGGTTTTCAGAGGCAGTTAGTTTCACAAAAAAGAGATTTCCCTTCCTTCTCTTTTGAAGAAGATGATGGATTCAAACAGTGTGGCTTTGGGATGTTGCACTGCTTCTTTCCACTTGGTCACCAGTTTCCCTTAGTCTTTGAAATTGCGTCCTTGCTCTTTTGCACTTTAAAGAGGTTTTTGACTGCAGCTTTCCCAATTAATATGCCTTTTGATTTCTTGACTGTTGCTTCCATGGGTGTTGATTGTGAATCTAAGTAAAATAAAAATGAGTGAGAGATTACTAAATACCAATGGGCTGGACATTATTTAAAAATAAAGAAAGAAAAGAAAAACACAAACTCATTGCAGTGATACTGATTCTAACTTATGATAATTCCATGTATTACATTGTAGACTTCCTTATAATTCCCCCCTTTCTATGCTACATGAAATCCTTATGGAAACTGATAACTAGAACTTTCTTCTGAGGTGCCTATGAGTGGGTTTTAATCAGTTTTGTGACACGCGAGGGAAAATTCTTTATGAATTTTGTGAGATGCTGTTAAATAGCTCTGGTCTGCTGTAAAAATGTATGGGCTTAATAGAATTTTGTGAGCTCTTGTTGTCTTTTGGGTCATTAAATTTTGTCTTGATTACCATATTTTAGACTGAAATGAGCCTCTTGCTGTGGGATCATTTTTATAATGGTAATAAGAAGCTGCACTTCAACTTAGAAGGCCTGTGATTTTAATCCACCAATTGCTCCTTAAGAGAAGGGTGGGCAATTTCCCCCCATGCTACTATCTGCCTCTGGAAACCCACTAGAGGGTCAGCTATGTATCTGTTCTGACTTGATGGTACATAACTACAAGAGCACCATTAGAAGACTCAGACTTAGGTTAATAGGGATGGCAATTCATGAAATTCAAAGCTGAATAAGAAGAAATAAATATTTAAATAACTCATTTGAGGCATTGGAGAAAGTTTAAATTCCATTTCTAATCTGGAATCTGTGATCTAAACAACATTAAGGTTGTTCCAGTCTTTTACAGATTTACCATGTATAGCTTCTGGTTTGGCTAAGTTTTATGTTTTTATCAATAATCTATTTTAAATGGTAGATTTGAATGAACAAGCAAGTTTAATATCTGTCAGAGTATGTTCTGTTAAAAAAAAGTGCTATCATGAACGTTACCAGAATGCAAACCCTGAGATACATACACATATCCCAACTTGGATGCTTGATGCATTTGGGAGGACTAATTTGATTTGCAAATGGAATACAATACAAAAATAGGTCAAGTTCTCAAATAGCTCTGATAGTATAGAAGGATAATGCAATTTATGTAAATAATTTTTTGAAAAGACCATTGCATAAAATATTGAAGTAAAATCTACCCAGATTAATCCCATTGATTAGCTTGATCTGGTTCCCTGAGAAAAAAATGTGACTAGATATTGTATTGCTATTACCCTGGACATCTCTAACTTTTCTCTCCACTTTTGTTTATAATAAAATGGATGCTATGGAACAAGAAAGATGGATTTCTAATATCTGCATTATGAGATATTCCATTAAAAGTAGGCTATTTTTATTGGCTCAAGAAGAATTGATAAGAATGAGTTTGGGGAAGACCTGAGGGAGTCTGGCTGCCTGATTTGCCGTGTGTTCACACTCTACACCTTTAATTTTTAGCTGTTTAATATCACTGACATTCTGACATTTGTTATTGTTGTTCTTATGTGTCAAAGTTCTCTATTTGGTAACATTACTACATATATATGTTGTTGTTTTGTGCCATCCAGTCATCTGCAACTAAGAGTGACCCTACATACATTAGCTCTGAACCCTGTCATATTATAGCTAATCTTCTTTTATTTTTTTAAATCTCCTCATTAAAAATAATATAAACTCACAGAAGAGAGTTTAGGACAATGAAATACCATGTAACCATTATCTAGCATCAATCATCACCAAATTATTTAATCTTAGTACTCTAAGAGTCCTTTCTTCAGTAATACTATTTTAAACTCAATCTATAACAACAAAACAACCTTAATCTAAATCATTAACAGTAATATAATATAGTGATAAATTCATATTATAATTAAATAGTAAATCTGTGCTCAAATTTCCAGCTATCTCATAACTTTTTTTTCTCATTTTGTTGTTGAATTAATGCCTAAAAAATATTCCCATATTTTTGTTGTTGTTAGGTTCTGTAGAGTCAAGTATGACTCATAGCAATCATATGAACAAAAAATCTGGACCCTGTTCTATCCTGTGCCGTCCTCACACTTCCTGACACACAAGAGCCCATTGCAGCAGTCACTGTGTCAATCCACCTGGTTTAAGGTCTTACTCTCCTTTGCCAGACCCCCACCATTCCCAGTATTATGTCCTTCTCTAAGGAATAGCCCCTCCTAGCAAAATGTCCAAAGTCTGTGAGGTGAAGCCTCATCATACTTGCCTCCAAAGAGCACTCTGGCAGCACTCTCTCCAAGACATATCTGTTGATTGTCTTAGTCATGCATGTGATGTTCTGTGCTCTTCTCCAATATCACACTTCAAAAACGTCAGTTATTTTTCTGTCATCTTTATTCACTGTACAGGTCTCAGATGCGTAACAAGTACTTGGAGAGAAGACTCATCAATAACATATGTTAAGCAGATGACACAATCTTGATTGCTCAAACTGGGGAGGACCTAAAGCACTTGTTTCAGAAGGTCAAGGACTGTAATATTCAATTGGATTGAATCTCAAGATTCTCACCACTGGACCAATTGGCAGAACCATGATGTATGGAAAAGAGATTGATGTTGTTAACAATTACAGCTTGCTTGGCTCCACAATCAACATTTTTTTGCCACCAGCAGTCAGGAAATCAAAAGACAAATTGCATTAGGTAAATCTGCTGTCAGTGACCTCTCCAGAGTACTGAGAAGCAACAATGTCAGTCTAGAGACTAAGATGTGCCTGATCCAGTCCATGGTCTGCAATTACCTGTTATATGTCAGAGAACTGTACAATGACTAAGGATGATAGAAGAAAAATTGATGCCTTTGGGATGTGGTGCTGGAGAAGAGTTTTGAACATACCATGGACCTCCAAGAAAACAATAGGTCTAACTTGGAGAAAGTGAAACAAAGTTTCTCCTCGGAGACTAGGAAATTGAAGTTCCCTCTCACATACTTTGGGCATGTGGTCAATGAGGCCTGATCCTTGGAGAGAGGGACATCATGCTTGGAAGGGTGGTGGAACAGTACATGAGTAGAAGTCCCAGATGAGAAGGATTGATACAGTGAGTAGAACAATGAGGGTAGGTGTGTTGGAGTCAGTGAGACTGGCTCAGGACAGGGCAAGCTTCAGAGCTATTGTACATAGGGTCGCTATGAGTCATGGGTGACTCGATGGCACATAACAACAACATATATATGGTAATATTACCAGATAGAGAACTCTTGTGGCTTAGACTGTAGGGAAATACTCTGCTAAAACAAAAGCTATTATTCTTTGTCAATTAAAATCTCCTAATTGCTCCTCATGAGAAAGGTAGGTGATCTCCCCTCATGTAATTTATAGCTTCTGAAAACCTACTTTGGAGCTTCACTTATGTGTCAGTTCCACCTTAATGAAAATTAGTTGGGGAGCAAGCAAACATACCTAGGCTACAGCTATAGCAGTAGTTATTAAATAAAATACTAACAGAGATGTTTTCATAAAGGGATTTTCAAAGTTTAATTACATTTACTAATTAATTGTTTTTCTTTCTTTCTTCTTTTTTTGTCATCTGGACCATGAGTTTAGAGAGAGGTTTTTGTTTGTTTGGTGTGTTTTATCCCCCTGAATAATCTGAGTGGGACTGACTTTATCAATTGGAAAGTTGTAAAATTATGATTGATGTGAAAGAGAGACATAGAAACAGACACATGAGCAAAGTGAACTATCTGATATCTAGATCTGGTCCCTTTGTTAATTGTGGTATTAAAAAATACCTCTTAAATTGATGCTTCAGTAATATCTCCATAACTACACTCATTTAGAATGAAGTATCCCTGTATATCCCTTCTCTATGTTGTTGTTGCTGTAATGTGACTTCAAGTCTCTTGCAACTCACAGCAACCTTAGGTTCAGCAGCTCTGAACCCTTCCCTATCCTGAGCCAGTTTCACTAATTCCAACACAACAACCTCATTGTCACAGTGACTATATCAATCCATTTCATCTGGGATCTTCCTCTCCTGTGCTGTCCCTCCACCGTATTAAGCATAATGTCTTTCTCCAAGGACTGGTCACTCCTGGCCACATGCCCAAAGTATGTGAGACTCTGCTAATTAATTGCCCAATCTTACACCATCTCTATCCTGACAGCCAAATTATTGGCTATTTCCCTTGAGGATATATTGATTACTATTCTTGTGGTCATAATTTGTTACTGGAAAGAATGAACAAATACTTGCATCTCTCCAACTTTTACCTTCACCATTTTCCTTTTGAGCTGTTCTTAATTGGGGCTAGATAGTATCAGCCTTTGCATAGCAAACAGAGCTACTTGAAAAGCAGTCCTGGTTACCTTGTTACAGACCTATTATCTTATTATAGAAAGCACACCATGAACTAAGGAGGAATTGTTGTAGTTTTTAGGTGTCATCAAGTTGACCCTTGAGGCACCCTGAGACTGCCAGCTTGATAAGAGTACTGCCATATTAAGCCTTACTAACCTCCACCTAAAAATATTGAATTTGTTCTCCTCCTAACAGTGCCTGTTTTGGCTTTTGCAAAACCACCTGTGTGCACTGATAAACAGATGTGGCAGGTCTGCTACTGATAGCATGCTGATAAAAAGGTATGACACGTTAGTGCAGAAAGCTGCCACTGTTGATGGCATTTGCTTTGAAAACACACAAAATTTCTGGCTAATTGGTAAGAGGTTGTTGCTCTCTCTCATCTTTATACAGAAGATGACAGCCCTTAGCCAAGAAATAAAGGCTTCTAATCTGTAAGAGAGTGAGTGTTTCATTACTGGGTGCAACAATCCTATGTACAACAGATTTGGACTTTGCCCTTTTACGTGACATATTCAAATTCTCTGATATGCTCAAGACCACTGTTACAGTCATTTTGACAGACAGTCTGTCTTGTTGGGGGATAACGTTCTTTCTTTGACCCTTCATCTTTCCAAGAATGATGTCTTTTTCCAAGGTCTAGTCCCTCCTGGCAACATGCCGACAGTATATGAGATGAAGTTTCACAGTACTTTTCTCTAAGGAGCATTTTGAATGCACTTTTTCCAAGACAGACTTGTTTGTTCTTTAGGAAGTCTGCAGAATATTCAGTATTCTCCAGAATCACAATTCAAAGCATCAATTCTTTTTTCATCCTTATTCAGTATTCAATTTGTAGATGTATAGGAAGAAATTGAAAAGACAGTGCCTCGAATCAGTTGCACTTTAATCTTTAGACTGACCTCCTTTAGGAAGAGGTCCTTTAACAGCCTATTTTCCTAACGCAATACATGGTTTGATCTCATGGCTACTTGGACATGGGTGTTGATTACCGATCAAATCAAATCAAATCATGGTTAACATCAATCTTTTCTCTATCATGATTTGCCTATTGGTCTAGTGATAAGGACTTTTGCTTTATTGATGTTAATATGCTGGCTATAAACTGAATAATGGGAAAGGTCTCCCATCTACTCTTTTGGGCAAAATCCTTGTTTGTTGAGTATTGCTCTAGAGTCTAGCATCTAATCAAGACAGATTAGGGAGAAGGATTGTTCATACACACCCAAAATAAAAGGCCTCAGAAAACCATATATGCAATAGAGCACACTTAGACAAGCATATATGGCACCAGAAGCAGAACCTTCCTGCTAAGAATGAGGAGGAACAGTTGCAAACAGACACTACTGATTGGAGCATGAAATGCGAGGAGTATGAATGTAAAGAAAACTGGAGATTGAATAGGGAGAAATAGAATACACAAATATTGACATATTAGGCATTGGCAAAATAAAATGGGTTTGCAAGGGACATTTTGAATCAGATAATCATATGAACTACTGCAATGGAAATGAAAAGGTGAGGAAATATGGGCCATGCTCATGGTAAAAAAGACCATTTTGATATTCATCTTGAAATACAATGTTGTGAATGTCAGGAAAATATCAATAGGTATAAAAAGAAGATTTAATGATGCCTCTATCATTCAAATATATGTAGCAACAACCAAGGCCAAAAACGAGGAAATAGATGACTTTTACCAATTTTTGCAGTTATAAATCAACTGAACATGCAAGCAAGATATTTTTATAAAAATGGGTGATTGCAATGCAAAAGTTGGGAACAAGGAAGAAGAATCAGTAATCAGAAAGCATGGACTAATGAACGTGGTGACAGAAATGAGGATAGAGACAGACTGATGGATTACGCACAATCATTGACCTATTTCACCACAAACACCTTGTATAGGAAAAATACATGTTGACTTTACACATGAACTTCACCTGATCGTCTAAACAGAAATCAGATTGATTATGACTATGGGAGAAATAACTGGAGAAGCTTAAAATCAGCTGTGAAATTCAGGCCAGTTGCCGATTGTGGAACAGACCATGAACTACTTGTATGGCAGTTCAAAGTGAAGCTAAAGAAAGGTTAATCAAATTCACAAAAACCAAAATTTTTCCCCGAGTCTAACCCACCAGAATTTGAAGATCATCTAAGTAACAGTTCTGAGGCCTTGAACACTAATGAATGAATACCAGATGAGCTATGAGAGAATATCAAGACTTTCATTCATGAATAATGTAAAAAGTCATTCCAAAGACAGAGGAGGAAGACCAAGATGGATGTCAGAAGAAATATTGAATATTGTACTACAGTTCAGAGAAGCCAAAACAAGGGGAAGAAATTAAAAGAGAGAGAGAGATGGATGAAAAGAAAATTTCAAAGGGAAGCTCGGGAAAAAAAGGCAAAGTGTTATAATGAAATATGCAAAGAGCTGGAGTCAGAAAAATAAAAGGAACACACTCACTTGGCATTTCTTAAGCTGAAGGAACTGAAGAACTAGTTTAAGCCTCAAGTTGCAATACTTACAGATGCTGAGGTCAGAATGTTAATTGACCCAGGAATCATCTAAAGAAAATTAAAGGAGTATACTGAGGCCCTATATTGAAAAGAATCGGCTGACATGGAAGAATTTAATGAAACAACATATGATCAAGAAAAATGAAATGGAAAGGATGAAAGAGGAAGGGAATTCAAGCTGCTCTGAAGGAACTGGTAGAAAACAAATCCCCAGGAATTGATGGAATATCAATTGATATATTTCAGTAAATAGATGCTGCCCTGTATGTGCTCACCAGGTTGTGCCAAGAAATCTAGAAGAAAACTACCTGACCAACTGACTGGAAGAGATCCATGTTTATTTCCATTCCAAAAAAAGGGGACCCAACAAAGTGTGAAAATTATCAAATAATATCACAAGTAAGCAAGATCATACTGAAGATTATCCAAACACAACTGAAACAATACATCAGCAGAGAACTGCTAGATATGCAAACTGGATTTAGAAGGCGTGGTGCTAGGGACGTCATAGGCATAGTTAGATGGATCTTGGCTGAAAGCATAAGTACCACAGAAATGTCTATCTGTTTTTCATTGATTATGCAAAGGCATTTGACTGTGTGGACCACAAAAATTGTGGCTAACCTTGAGAAAAATGGGGGTCCCAGAACCCTAAATAGTGCACATGTGAATCCTATACTTAGAAGAGGACTCAGTATGGATTGATATTCAACATGAAGAAAACAAAGATTCTTACCACTGGGTCAATTGGCAGCATCATGATATACAGTGAAGAGATAGAAATTATTGATAATTTCAGCTTGATTGGTTTTCCAATCAACACTCTTGGCACCAACAGTCAGGAAATCAAAAAACTAATTACAGTGGGAAAATCTTCTGTCAGGGACCTCTGTATAGTACTGAAGAGCAACAATGTCAATGTGGAGACTAAGGTGCGCCTGATACGGGCCATATTCTTTGCAATTACTTGCTGTGCAAGTAATACAATATACAATAGAGATACATAACAATAGAGATATACAATAACCAAAGATAATAGAAGAAGGATCAATGCCTTTGAGTTGTGATGCTGGAGAATAGTGCTGAACATACTGTTGTCAGGGCCATGGAGTTGCTCTTCCTCCCTTTGCCCACAACAGACACAATAATGATCAAAGTAGCAGCTGAAACTCTGTTTATCTCTGTTAAAGCTGCAAAATTATTTCACCTCCATTTCTCAGGAATAACTATCCACGATCCCCGACTTGCTCCCTTATTTTGTACCAAGCAGCTACGAACATCCTAAATCCCAATTTCCTTATAATATAAAATTCCATACTAACTTTAAAGTACCTTCTGGTTTCTGCTTTATAGCCAGCCTGGCAGTTTTTCCCTCAGTAAACTGTCTTTCTTGGTCTGAGCTGGATTCTGTCTTCCTCAGTGACTTTGCAAATGTGGACTGCCAGTAAAACAAACAGGTCAGTCCTCAAGAGGGTGAAACCAAACTGCTACCTGGAGGCAAGGATTTGAAGCTCTATGTCACATACTTTGGGCAAGTGGCCAGGCAAGACCAGTCCTTGGAGAGTGTCATCATACTTGAAAGGGTAGAGGGAGAATGCAGGAGAGGAACACCCAGGATGAGATGGATTGACTCAGTAGCTGAAGAAACTGATTAGCTTTGTGGGAGGTGATGAGAATGGCTCAGGATAGGGCAGGTTTCAAAGCTAATGTACATAGGATCACTATAAATCACAGGTGACTCGATGGTACATATAACAACACCACAACAGCAAGTGTTTCAGGGTCTCTTCACTTTCAGCTAACAAGGTTGTGACATCTGCATAATGCAGATTGTTGATGGATTTTCCTCAAATTCCTTTACTACATTTGTCCTCCTTGATTAGATCAACATACATATTGAATAAATGTGAAATAGAGAAGAAAATGGAGTTAAAGTACGAACTATGGTAATCTGACTTGCCATTCTTCTTATTACTGTTGCTAGGGGATTGAATATTGGACTCCATCTCTTTTAACAACTTTATCAACAACAGTCTTGTCTGGTCCTGCATAGTAAAAATCCTCACAATCTCTACTTGGCTTAAGTCCATTGGTACAGTCACAACGTTAATTCATCCCCTTAAGGGTCTTCCCCTCTTTCGCTGACCGTCTACTTTTCCATGCATGTCTGTCTCTAGGAACTGGTCCCGAGTGACAACATGCCCAAAGTTTGTGAGACAAAGTCTTGCCATCTTTCCTGGATGCACTTTCTCCAAGACAGAATTATTTGTTCTTTTGGCAGTCGATGGGGTATTAAACACTATTCATCAACACCATACTTCAACACTTCTTCACTCTTCCTTTTTTCACATGCAAGTAAAGCAAATTGATATCAAATGGCTGAATCAATTACACTTCATTTTTTAAACTCTTATTTCTGGTTTATAGCACTTTAAAGAGATCCTTGACACCAGATTTCCCCAATGCAACACAGATTTCTTATCTACTGCTTCCACAAGTGTTGATATTGGGTTTGGTTTTGGTTTGTTTGTTTGTTTATTTATTTATTTATTAAATGAAAGCCACTCAGGCTGCATCCTCTCTATCTTACTCTCGCATGAAAGAAGAGAAGAATGATCATCAATGGCAAATGACAGTTGCACTGAAGCAACACTAAGAGCCAGCTTCAAGCTTAGGAGAGAATGCTGCAACTCCTCCTCTGGTTTTCAGTGCTCTACACAGTCAGAGAAACTTCTTTAGAAACAAACTATAGAAATGATCTCTAAAATATAGTCTTTGCTTCCACAAGTGTTGATTATATATCCAATCAAAATTAATTGGCAACTTCAATCTTTTCTTTATTTGTCATGATGTTGGCTATTAGTTCAGTTACGAGAATAATTTTTCTTAATTTTGAGGTCTAATATTGAAGACTATATTTGGTCAGTAGTGTGGGGCTGGAATTCAGGTTGGAAGTCATCTGGAACAGCCAGATTCTATGGAAGTTTGTTTTCTGGTTCTGGTGATGATTAGGGTGGAATGTTGACTGTGGTTGGGTATAGATTGATTGTATTCAGCCTCCTATTTAAAAATCACATTTTTTTCAGCAGTATAGCTTGCCTCTCGAAACTCTATGAACGTGAAGAAATTATGAAAGTTATACAAGGTTTTTCATTCATAGGGTAGCTATGAGTAGTCGATGACTTGATGGCACCTAACAACAACATAGAGAGAGCTCTGTTGCCCTAGTGGTTAGAAAGTTATGCTACCAAGCCAAAGGTGGATGATTTTAATATGTCGCCCTCAGGCCTTGTTTTAATTGTTTATGGTCAACCTTTCTTTTAAGCAGTATAGCACTGGTGTGTCAATATGCTGTACAGGGATAACTTGAGCTTGCAGTGATGCTAAGCACTGTCATACTGATGTGGATACTGGATATCCATGGTGGACAGTGTTTGGTGGAGCTCCCCGATTAAAACAAGCTTGGAAGCAGGAGTGATATCCACTTCAAAAATAGCTTGCCTCCGGAAACACTATGAATTTGGAGAAATGATGAAAGTTATACAAATGCTCAGGTCATTCATTCATAGGGTCACTATGAGTCATCTACGACTCAATGGCACCTAATGACAACAACATTGTAGATTATATTCTTTAATTTTCAATAAGTGGTTCAAGTCGTCTTCACTTTCAATCAATCACATTATGTCATCTGCATATAACAAGTTGTTGTTAAGTCTTCCCCCAATCTTATAGCTACTCGAATTGTTCAGTTAGTTATACAGATTGGATATGTTGAAAAGCCATAACCCTGTCTCATACCGGTAATGATGTTAAACCATATATTATCCCTTTGTTCTGTGAAAGATTGTTTCTTTATGTGTATGTTATGCATAAGCACAATTATGGGCTTCAAGGTTTCCATTTTTCTCAAACATATCCATATTTTATTATGAATCACACAAAGTCCTTTGCATATAAACATAGGCAAACATCTTTGTAGGACTTCTTTCAGTTAAAAATCATTTGACATCAACAATTATATCCCGTTTCACAACTGCTTTTCCTATAGCTTAATTTTCTGATAGCTCCTTTTGTATGTACTACTCCAGTCATTTCAAAAATAATCATAATTCACATTATACTTCCAAGTAATATTAATTATATTATTAAAAAATTTCCACGTTTTGTTGGATTATGTTTCTTTGGAGGTGCACAAATATAATTCTCTTTTACTTTGTTGGTTAAATAATTGTCTTCCAAATTTCTTGGTATAGACAACTGAGTACACACAGCTATGTTATGTATCTTGTTCCTGAAGCACCTCAATAATCAATTCCTGGAGCCTTATTTTTTGCTAATGCCTTCAGTGCAGCTTTTATTTTTCATTTAGTACCATTGTTTCTTGATTGTATGCTGCTTCCTGAAAAGTATTGTGTCAACCAATTTGTATTGTTGTATTTACTTTGTATTCCTTTAATCTTTTTTACCTTTCTTGCATTATTACATTTTTCTACCTATATAAAACCTTCAGTTTTATTCCTTGAACTTCAATTTGAAGTCTTAAATTTCAATTTTTTTTTGCTTGAAAAATACAGCATGTGTTCCTTCCCACTTGGCTGACTTAACTACACATAAAAATAACTTGTAAATTCAAGACCTGGCCAAGCCCAAGCCTATATATATACTCATACATATATATACACACACACATACATATACAAACATACATACACACACACACACACATATATATATGTGTATATGT
>NW_006399768.1:8400260-8414636 GCF_000299155.1 Elephantulus edwardii | reverse complement strand
TGTTGTTGTTGTTATGTGCTGTCGAGTCACTTGCGACTCATAGCGACCCTATGTATAACAGCCCTAAATTCTACTCTATCCTGTACCAATCTCACTGTCTCCGACACATCCATCCAAATTATCCCAGTCACTGACAATCCACCTAATAGAAGGCATTGTCCTCCTAAGCACCCCATTACACCCTCCCAAGCATGATGTCCCTCTCCAAGACTGGTCTCTTCTTATAACATGTCCAAAGTATGTCAGATGAAGCCTCGGAATCCTTGCCTCCAAGGAGCAGCCTGGCTTAACCCTCTCAAGGATGAATCTCTTTGTTTTCTTATCAGTCCATGGTACACTCAATACTATTATGCAGCACCACAGCTCAAAGGCATCAATTCTCCTTCTATCCTCCCTAGTCATTGTTCAACTCTCTGACACATCATCTCACACACTTTGGGCATGTTTCTTGGAAAGGCTGTGCCTTGCAGAAGAATATCATGCTTGGAAGATAGGAGAATGGCGAAATAGAGAAAGACCCTCAAATAGATGCATTATGTGACACAGTGATTATGGCAATGGGCTTGAGAGTGTCAGAGATTGTTACAGGATTGTGCCAGGATCGGTACAGGATAGAACAGGGTTAGGTTCTGTTGCTCATGTGATTGCTATCAGTTTTTCTGCCTCAAAGGAACCAAACAGCAATATTTTTCCAGTTGGAGAGTTCTAGACCATCAAGTATTCATATGCAAATTCACACTAAAGATAAAGAAGGTCAAATCAAATCCACAGGAATCAAAATTTCATCTTAAGTGTATCCCACCTGAATTTTAAACCAAGTCAGGTTTGAGGATTTGAACAGTAATAAATGAAGAGTAGATGAGTAGATGAGCTGCAGGAAGATACCTACACAAAGAATGCAAAAGATCATTACAAAGACAGAGGAAAAAGACAAAAATAGATGTCTGAAAAGACTATTTCACAAGAGCACCAAGAAGTCAAAGCAAAGGGAATAAATCAAGGAGTTAAGGAGCTGAATAGAAGAAGTCAAACACTAGATGAGAAAGACAAAGCAAAGTATTATAACAAAATTAGCAAAGAGCTGGAGTCAGAAAGCTGAAATGGCCAAGCTCCCTTGGTATTTATTAAACTGAAGGAAGTAAAGAACAAATTCAAACTGTGAGTTGCAATACTTAAGGATTCTAATGACAGAATATTGAATTATCCAGGAAGTATTAAGGAAAGTAGGAAGGAGTATACAAAGTCACTGGACCAAAAAGAATTGACTGAAACAGAAGAATTTAAAGAAATAACATATGATTAAGAGGCAATGGTAATGAAGGAGAATGTTCAGGCTGCTCTGAAGAAGTTGGCAAAATTAAGACTTCAAGACCGGATAGAATACCAATTGACATATTTCAATGAATAGATGCCGCCCTGGAACATGCTGATCAGGTTGTGTCAAGAAGCTTGGAGAACAATTACCTGACTAACTGACTGGAAGAGATCTATATTTGTTTCTATTAAAAAAAAAAGACCCAACAAAGTGTGGGAAATACCTAACAATATCACACACACACACGTTCTTGCTGAAGATTATCCAGAAATGATTGGAACAGAACATAGAGAACGATCAGAAATACAAGAGGAGTTTAGGAGAGTCTGTGACACTAGAGATATCATTACCCATGTCAGATTGATCTTGACAGAAAGCAATGAGTACCAGAGAAATGTCTATCTGTGTTTCATTGACTATGCAAAGACTTTTGACTGTGTGGACCAATACAAAGTGTGGCTAACCTTGAGAAGAATGGGTGAAACCTATCTTGTACTAGGAAGTGTCCTTTGGAAGAGAAAAAGGAAACACTGTATGGTTCAAAATAGGAAAGGAGTGTGTCAGGATACATCCTATCTCCATACCTTTTTAATCTATAAGCAGAATAGGTTGTTTTGAAAGCTGGGCTTTATGAGTAGAAATGTGGCATCAGGATTGGAGGAAGACTCATCAACAAGCTGCGTAATGTAGATGACATAAGCTGCTTGCTGAAACTGAGGAGGACTTGAAGTGATTGCTGCAGAAGGTCAAAGATTGTAAATGTGCAACAATAAATAAATGGAAGTCCAAGTTCTCTATAAACTTTTATTAAAATCTCAATTTCAAAAAATCTTAAAAAAATAGGGGAGCTCTGGTGGCCTAGTGGCAAGGAGCTGCAACTACAATCCCAGAGGCGCACAGTTCAAATCCACCAGATGCTCTGCCGGGAAAGGAGGGGCAATTTCCTCCTGTACCAGTCAGATCTGATTTGACGGTACACGCACACAAAAATAATAAAATAAAATAAAGTAAAATCTTAAAAAAAATAAAAAAAAACACCCCAGAGATTCTCACCACCGGGTCAGTTGGCAGTACCATGACAGATGAAGAGGAGATTGAGGTTGTTAACAATTACAGGTTGCTAGGCTCCTCAATCAAGACTCTTAGCACCACCAGTCAAGAAATCAAAAGATGAATTGCACTGGTAAAATCTGCTGCCAGAGACCTTACCAGAGTACTGAGAAGCAATGATGTCAGTCAGAGACTAAAGTGGGCTTGATCCAGGCCATGGTCTTCACATTTACTTGCTATGTGTCAGAGAGCTGAACAAAGGGTGACAGAAGAACTGATGCCTCTGAATTGTGGAGAAAAGTCTTCAACATACCATAGACAGCCAAGAAAACAAATAGTTCTGTAGATTTTGAAGCTCCATCTCATACTTTGGCCACAAGGCCAAGACGGACTAGTTCTTGAAGAAGGACATCTTGCTTGAAAGAGTGGAGGGACAGTGCAGGAGAGAAAGACCGCCGATTAGATGTATTGATACAGGAACTGGATCAATGGTGGTAAATGTGTCAGAGTCCGTGAGATTGGCTCAAGACAGCGCAGGCTTCAGAGCTGTTGTACGTAGTGTCACTCTGTGAGCTGCAAGTGACTCGGGGGCACATGATGACACAGGAGAGTTCAGATTGTTCTTTGCTTTGAAAAGATATGTTCAACATAGTATTCTAGATCACTCTACTGCTAAAATTTTTATCCCAGTACAGAAATTTGAAAGTTTCTGAGATTCCATTCGTGTTCTGAAATTATATATACACACACACTTAGGTTATTCCTACTTCTTTCTCAACGGATGTTGTCATCATACTATCATCAGTACGATGGGTTAGTGGGAAGTTCAGGGAAAGAAAATGTGCTCAAAATTCCCATTGACTAGTTTAGACTGAACTGAGAGCTGTAAGATAATTCAATCGTATAGCGGGAAAAGTTATTATCATTACTACAGTGGTAGGGAGAAACAATAACTGCATTACAAGAACTAAGGGATGACTTATTGATTTTCAGGAGTAAGCAAACCAAACCTCAATAGCAGCTTCATTTGCAATCACCACTTGATAAAAATCTTAAAATCTCTTTTTTCTCAAAATCCAGATGTTTTTCATTGACAAAAAATTATATAAACAATTAAATAGAGATGTGATAGAAATAATTTACTTAAATAAAGATATTTCTGTAATTCTTTAAAAATTGTGAAATTGCATCATATTTACTTTTAAAAGAATTATTTTATATATTTGTGAAAGTTTGTCCAACAGTTTAGGTTCCCATTCAAAATTTCTGCACAAATTGTTCAGTAAAAATAGTTACTTTCTTTGGGATATGTGCGCATTCTCATTATTTCTATTCTAACTACTGTTTTAGTACTTTTATTTACCCTTGATAGGTAAATGTCTTTTACATCTTCCCTTTCCTTTACTGGACCTTTCTTAATATATTCGTTTGTGAGTGAGGAAATTACTTTGAAACATATCGCTTAGTGTGTCTAGTCTAGCTATGATTCTCAGAGTTTCACAAACGACTGCTGTATTTCGGGTGCATGGTGCCCATGTTGTTGTGGTTATGTGCTGTTGAGTTGCCTGCGACTCATAGCGACCCTATGTACAACAGCCCTAAACTCTGTCCTGCCCTGTGCCAATCTCACTATCTCAGACACACCCATCCCCATTACCCGAGTCACTAAATGAAACCATGTCACTGAGGGTCTTCCTCTCCTGCACTATCTTTCTACATTCCCAAGCATGGCGTCCTTTTCCAACAAATGGTCCCTCCTTGCAACATGTCTGAAGTATGTCAGACAAAGTTTTAGAATTCTTGCCTCAAAGGAGCAGCCTGGTTTAACCCTCTCCAGATCAAACCTGTTCGTTTTCTTAGCAGTCCTTGGTATATTCAATACCCTTCTCCAGCACCACAGATCAAAGACATCATTTTTCCATCTATGCTCCCTAGTCATTGTCCAGCTCTCTGATACATAACAAGTGATTGCAAAGACCATGGCCTGTATCAGGCACACCTTAGTCTCCACACTGACATCATTGCACTTCAGTAATTTAGAGAGGTCTCTAACCATAGAAAGGTGTATATGAAACACATCTCTATTAATCACCCAAGCTCCATGTACTCTGGCAAGTAAACTACCTCTGCAGTTATTTGAGTGTTTAGAAATGAATATCAGGTCAGAGAAACATTGTCCAAATCTGTCTGTGTCCTTAATAGACAGTCACTTTTTAAAGTGGCTGGAGTTTCCTTTAGGAAAGATTGATAAAAAAATATATATTATAAATTTTAACAGTATTACAAGATGTCTCAGTCTGCCTTTCGTTTATAGAGCTCTAGACCAGGTAGAGGAACAGATTAAAAATTTGATTCTAGATTTATAGTCATATACATAGAGCTTTTTCACTTATACAAATCAATGAAGTTTTAGCATGTTAACCAACTATTTGAGTACTTTTTAACCAATGTCAATGATCTGTTCCACTGTATCAGTTCTGAGATGTATTACAATGATCATACTCAAAGATCACAAGTTATCTCCCACAGTTAAATATCATCACTTAAACTCTGTCATCTCAGGATCTTAGTATTCCCTCTGAAGTTAGGAAGCTCTTTCCCAAGTTAGGGAGCAGGGTTTTTCATGTTATTCCTATTTAACATAAAATAATCCCTACAGAGTTTTCAAACCTCTTTAATTTTTCTTTTATAATGTATTTATCTAAACATGAATGAATAATTATCCAAACTCTCATGGATTACTTTGACCATAACAGTTACTGGTCGCTCATGGGCTACCTTGACAATTATACTTATATTGTAGTAATTCGATCTCAATTATTCAACATAACTACTATTTTAAAGATTTGTATATAAAATACTAAAACCTCCTATTTTCTTCACTATAGACTACCTGAGGATCTCTGGTGGTTTAAGGGCAAGAAATTGTACTGCCAAAGCAAAGGCACATGGTACGAATCTGCTAGTGGCTCTATGGCTGGGGGCGGGGAGGATTTAGACAGTCTCCTATTATGCAACTTTTTGCCTCTGAAAACCTGATGGAGGTTCGATCACCCATGAGTTGGTTCCAACTGGATGGAACACACGACAACAACATGCTTATTGACTGAAACAAAAAGATACTAGAATAATGTCTTTTTATGATTTGTAGACTATGCAAAGATATTTGACAGGATTGAACATAACAAATTATGACTAACATTAATTAATAAGAATGAGAGTCCTAGATCACTTCATTGTATTCATTCAAAGTTTATACCTAGACCAAGACATTGTTGCATGAACAAAGCAAGAGAGCACTGCATGGTACAAACCTAAGAAAGATTTATGTCAGGGTTGTATGCTTTCTCTCCAACTATTCAATATGATTGCTGAACAAATAAGTTGCGAGTCTGGATTCTATAAAGAAGAATGTAGTTTTATGAATTAGGGAAGTCTAATAAACAACTGGCATTAGGCAGGGGATATAATTTTGCTAGCTCAAAGTGAGGAGGACTTGAACTATTTGCTGCAGAACGTCAAAGACTACAACATTCAATATATATTATATATCTAAACATCAAGAAAACAAAAATCCTCACCACTAAACCAATAGGCAACATTACTATAGATGAAGAAGAGACTGAAATTGTAAATAATTTCATCTTAATTGTGTCCATAATCAACAACCTCAGAACTAAAAATCAGGAGAAATATTGCATTGGGAAATTCTACTGTGAAAGACCACTACAAATTATTCAAGTGCAACAATGTGAATTTGAATACTGAGGTGTGCCTGACTCAGGTCACAGTGTTTTCAATAACTTAATATGCACCTGAGAGCTAGACATTGAAAAAAGAATGAGAAAAGAATTGATGTTTTGGAGTTGTGGTATTGTAGAAGAGAACTGAATAATATCCCACAGACTGCCAAAAGAGCAAACAAGTATATATCAGAGAAAATGCAGCCAGATTGCTCCATAAAAACCAATATGGCAAAGATTCATTTCACATACTTTGGTCATGTTCCTTAGAGAGGTTATTCCTTGGAAAAGGACATGATGCTTGGTTCAGAGCAAGAGAGGAAGACTCCAATAGGATACATTAAAACAGTGACTACAGCAATGGACTCAAGTGTGTCAGATATGACGGGGATGGTACAGAATAGGAAAGGGTTAGGTCTGTTGTTCATAGGATTTTGATGAGTCATACTCAATTCTACAAAAGTATGCGGATTGTTTAGTTGCAATATGTTGTGCTACCAACCAGAAAGCATGCAGTTTGATTTCATTAGCTATTCTGCAGGACAAAGACAAGCATTTTGCTCACTTGTGATTTACAGCCACTGAACAACTGCTAGAAAGTCAGCTATGATTAAGTTCTGACTCAACAACAATAACAACAACATGCTTATCCTCATACAATGTTGTAACAGTACATATAATATGTAATTATACTCAAAAAGGTAGGCTAAATCAATAAAGAAATTCTCATTTGAACAAAACAAAATATTACTATTTGGTTGAAAATTTGAAAAGAAATGTTGTGGGTTTGTATTCTTTCATCATATGAATGACTTGATGGCACATGACAACAACAACAGGCCAAACAATTAATTATCGGAGGATGTATTACCATAGTGGAAGCACTTACTTATTAAGATAAAAATCTACACTCTTCAGTATGGGTTACTCTTGGATTTAAAATATTAAAATATAAGCAATAATACTATGTGAAGAATAAATTGTAATTATCAAGGATTTCATTTTACTTACATCAACCCTAGATGCCAATGGAAGCACTAATAAGAAAGCTAACAACTCTTTGCATGGGACAATTCTGCTGCTGCTCCTGCTGAACAAGAGAATCTCTTTAAGTTCTGAAAAACAAAACATTGTTAATGAAGGAGTACCTGACTTAAGCTCCAAAAACAAAACAAAGCAAAATAAAACAACACCCAAACGAAAGCCCAAAATGTTTTGAAAAGTGATCACTTAAAAAAGATTGTTTTGAGGGTCTTGTTTGAGAGTTTATTTTAGTTTGAGTATGGTGTTCATTAGTTAAGAATGTAACATTATTGTTTTTCAGAACTTTAAATATTTTCTTTCCCTTCTTCATCACATCATATTTGTGGATGGACAATTAAACAAGATCAACTCATATGAATTGAGGTGTTAGTGAAGATTAATAACTCTATCTTGGTCTGTACAGAAGAGGAAATAAGTAAATTTGTTTTTGTTATTGAGTACCTAAGTGTCACAGCTGATCCACAGTTGACTCTCTGGCAGGTTTTCAGAGGCAGTTAATCAAAAGGGAGGAGATTGGCAATATTTCTCCTAAGGATCGGCTGGTGGGCTCAAACCACGTGCCTTCAGGATTACAGCTCAGTGTCTTGCCTCTAGGCCACCAGCTCTCTGTATAAATCTTAGAAGAGATCAAACTGGGATGGTTATTAAAAGCAAAGATTATGAAACTCATCTTACTTACTTTGGCCCTGGTTCCTATGGATTCTATTATACAAAGTCCATGTATAAAGTCACTATTTGTATTTTTCTACAAAAGATATTTGCAATGACTAAATCATTAAAAATATGAATTTTGATCATTCTCTTTCCAGCCTCATTTCTATTCTCAAATCTATGTTTTCTGACTATTCCTTCTTCATTATTTCCAACTTTTATATTCCAGACACAAATTATCATTAACATATCATGATTTCATGTTCAGTCAATTTCTGATGGCAAGATTTGGTAAAAAATTTCAATTTCTTCCTCTTTGGTTCTAGATGTAGGGGCATGAATTTGAATAATAATAGATATTCTTTAAATGGCACAGGATAAGACACGATTAAGATCTGTTGTTCTTGGAGTTGCTGTGGGTCATACTGGATTCGATGACATCTGACAATAACACTACATTGGGCACTTCTTTAGGAAAGGTCAGTCTCTAGAATAAAATATGTTTGGGAACCTAGAAGATCAACAAAAAAAGGAAATTTCTCCTTGAGATGGGTTGACACAATAGTCACATCAGACTTAATCTGAAATTGTCGAAATGATATAGACCAGGTTACCTTTCATGACATAAACTAGGCTATGAGCTGGAGCCAACTAGATAGTGAGTAAAAATACTCTTATTTAATTTCAATCATTCAACCAAACTCACCATTTGATTAACATGTAATTTCTTGAGCTAACTTATGGTTCCAAAATTGATGCTCACTGCAACTGTGTCAATGAACTTGTCCAAACAACATTATTATTTTTTTCCCTTGATATACATTTTTGCACTCAATTGTAGAAAAAACTTGACAGCTAGCTGTGTTGTAGATGCTACATATGTCTTCTTTGTGTTGAATCTGTTTTAAAGGAGAGGTTTAGGAAAAATTTAAACACTTTATTACTTTACTTTTTTAAAAAAATTCTTTTTCTTTCAAAAGAAACAAATTATTTGCTCCAATTGCAAATTTAGGTCTTTTTAATAGTGTATTTTATGTTTCATATTATGTTATACTGGAAGTAGGAGTGGCATCCACTTCCAAAATGGCTTGCCTCCGAAAATTCTATGAACAGTGCTAGGGCCTTTCGTTCATAGGGTTGCTGTGAGTCCTCTACAACTCGATGGCACCTAGCAACAATAACAATGAAGACATAGAGAGAGCTACGTTGGCCTAGTGGACAGAAAGTTATGCTACCAAGCCCAAGGTGGGTGATTTTAATCTGCTGCCCTCAGGCCTGGTTCAAATTGTTTTCCTGTCAAACATTCTTCTAGGTGGTATAGCACTGGTCTGTGCATTGCTGTACAGAGGTAACTCGTTGTTGATGTGATGCTGAACACTGGTACCCTGATGTGCCAAATGTGGTAATGGTTAACCATGGTGGACAGTGTTTGGTGGAGCTTCCCAACTAAAGCAAGCCTGGAAACAGTAGTGGCATCCACTTCCGAATTTGCTTGCCTCTGAAAATTCTATGAGCAGTGCTCGGGCCTTTTTTTCCCCCCCTCTGGCCTTTTGTTCATAGGGTCGCTATGAGTCCTCTATGACTCGAAGGCACCTGACAACAACAACAACAATATTATGTTATACTATTTCTATTATATTTAAAGACATATATGTCAGTTTGTTGTGCTGTAGTAGTTGCTTGCATGCTCCTTTGAGGATTGCTACTTTTGGTTATATCGTTAGGAAGGATCAGTCATTGGAGGAGGACATCAAGCTTTTGATCAAGTAGAGACCAATGACAGTTAAGAAGGTACTCAATGAGATGGATGCATATAGAAGCCGAAATGATGGGTTCAAACATGAGAGAAAGTGTGAAGATTATGCAGAACAAAGCAATGTTTTGTTGTATAACGTTGTAATGAGTTGGAATCAATTTGATAGTAAGTACCTATATATCTACCCCCAATTTAATATCATTGATTCATTTGTGTTTATGATTATAAAGAAGAAAAAAATTAAAAATTGAAAGAAAGTAAATGATATTTATTTATAGTAGTCGATCTTCTTTGTTTTATGCAAATGTACAAATGCCAACCCTAATATTTTCTTATAGTAAGGGAGACAGAAACCCTCATGAGATCATGTAGAGGGATAAAATTTACATTGTAACCATGGAAATGTGTTGTTTACTTACTAAACAATAAAATAAATATACACATTTGACTTTATCAAGAAAACTAGGCCCTTAGCTAAATTTTATCTACAGGTAGGCCTTGCAAAACTATGGCAAAATTTTCTTGGCATTGATGGTTGATGGTTGCTACAGAGAAAAAGAAATGATGTTTTAAGCATTTGACTACTAACCTAAAGGCCTGTGACTTCACCTTACCACCTGCTCTGCAAAAGACACTCTAATTCTGTTAAGAGTCACAGCTTTGGAAGAATTATAGGAAGTTATATTCTGTTTGATAGGGTTGCCATGAGTCAGATTTGAATTGGTAGCAATGGGTTTGGGTTTTACTTTAGAGTTACTATAGAGGAAGAGTTTCTTTAGCAATTAGCCTTGGAGTCAGCTCTCCCAAATTACTTCTACATAAATGCTCTCTTTTCTTCATTTTCTGACATCACTAATATATTGAAAGCTCCAGTCTTTAATTTTACTACCTTTCATAAAAGCAGTAGCATTTTGTAGACTAATGGCTAAAGAGAGCACTGTTTATGGAAAACTTTACATTTTATAATTTATTCCTATTAGCTTAATTTGCCCCTGATTTCCAGGCTACTCACTCACTAAATTATTTTCCCAGACCTCTAAAAAAAGTGTCATTCCCCTCCACTATATTTATTATGCTGGAATATACATTTGTGTGTTTAGAAAACAATTTCTACTTTGCTAGCTTCCTTTTTTCATAAATATCATTGATTTGACTGCACTTACAGGTATAAAATAAAGAGTCAAAGTTTCCATAATTGTTTTGGTTTTTTACTTAAGGGAAGGTACATTGTTCTATATATTTTATTTTCAATTTCATTCATCTTTAAAATAATTTTTTTATGGTCAGTGGTTTGTGTATGTGTTTGCTTTTATAAATAAATATCAATAACAATATCTTTTTCGAAAACTCTAGATGCAGCCCTGGGTGTGTTCATTACTTATTCCAAGAAATTTAAATGACAACTACTTGCCCAACTGACTGGGCAAGATCCATGTTTATTCCCATTTTAACAAAATGATCTTACAGAAAGAGGAAATTATTCAACAATGTTGCTGTTTTGTGACACAGAATCAGAAGCAACCCGTAGCTGACCCTCCAGCAGGTTTTCAGAAGCAGTTAATCGCACTGGAAGAGATTGCCCATCCTTCTCCCCTTAGAGTGACTGGTGGACTCGAACTTCAGAATTGCAGTTCAGCTTCTTGCCTCTAGGCCACTAGAGCTCCCTTCTAATGGCTTGGTCGTAAGGAACATTATGTCAAATGTCTACTTCCTGTTAAAATGTAGGTGCAGGGAAAATTTTCACTCACCTTTACATTTTCTCCATTTTGATCACAGCATTGGAAGAATATTTATTTGTGGAGATAATTTTTCAAGAGAGACACATCATTGAGATATATTTGCTGAAAGATTAGCGTACTAGATTTACTCACTGAGAATTTCATTACTTATAAAACATCAACAGGGAGAAATCTATTTCAACTTCTGTTAGAGCAAAGGCAAATGTCTAAACAATTATAAATAGTTGTTGTTGTTGTTGTCTATGTGCCAACAAGTTGCCTGCCACCCATAACGACCCTGTAAACAGCGGCTCTGGACTTTGAACTGTCCTGAGTGAGTATCACTAATTCCAACACACCAACCTCCATTGCCCCAGTTACTGTATCAGTTCATCTCATCCTGGGTCTTCTTCTCCTCGGATGTCCTTCCACCATTCCAAGTATGGTGTCCTTCTTTAAGGATTGGTCCTGCCTGCTCACATGCCCAAAGTATGTGAGACTGAACTTCAAATTCCTAGTCTCCAAAGAGTAACTTGGTTTTGCCCTCTACAAGACAGACTTATTTGTTTTCTTGGTGGTCCATGGTATATTCAAGACACTTCTCCAACACCACAACTCAAAGGCATTGATTCCGCTTCTGTTGTCCTTAGTCATTGACCAGCTTTCTGATGTATAGAAAGTAATTGCAAAGACTATGGCCTGGTTTATGTACACCTTAGTCTTTAGACTGACATCATTGCATTGCAGTACTTTGAAGAAGTCACTGACAGTAGATTTCCCAATGCAATTTATCTTTTGATTTCCTGACTGATGGTGCCAAGAGTGTTGATTGTAGAACTGATCAATCTATAATTGTTAACAACATCAATCTCCTATCCATCTATCATGGTGCTGCTAATTGGCTCAGTGGTTAGAATCTTTGTCTTCTTGATGTTGAACATCAATACAAATTGAAGACTATAGTCCTTGTCTTCTATAGCAAATTCTTCAATTCCTCCACATTTTCACCAAGCAAGGTTGTATGATTTGCATAAAGTAGGTAGTTGATGAGTCTTCCTCCAATCCTGATGCTACATTGCAATTTTTAAAGACTAATCATCTCCTGTGTCTATACTCTTTGATAAATTAAACATATAAATTTAGAGAACAATCAGATACTTATACAAAAATATATTGTTTTATGATACACAGTCCCTGGATCAGTAGCTTGTAAAAAATGGATTCTTTAAAAATACTTTATATACAAACATAACACTTGATTATGCTCATGCAAAACCCATACTTGGATCAGGAATAGTCATAATAAAGCAAGGAACACTACGTGGTTCAAAATCAGGGAAGGAGTACATCAGGGATGCACTCTCTCGCCATACATTTTCATTCTATATGCGCAACACATCATTTGGGATGCTGGACTTTATGAGGAAAGAGGCACGAGGATTTGAGGAAGACTCATCAACACCCTACTTTATGCAAATGTTACAACCTTGTTAACAATTGAAAGACAAATTAATTGCTCTGGGGAAGGCTACTGTCAGAGACATCTCAAAAATATTGAATAACAATGATGTCAGTCTGGAGACTAAGGTACATCTGATTTAGGCCAGGGTGTAATTACTTGGGATGCATCAGAAAGCTGAACAATGATCAAAGATGACAGAAGAAAGACCTATGCCTTTGTGTTGTGGTGTTGGAAAACAGTATTGAACATGTCACGAACTATCAAGAGAACAAACGGGTTTATCTTGGAAAGAGTGAAACCATGCTGCTCCTTGGAAGCAAGAATTTTGAAGCTTTGTCTCATATATTTTGGACAAGTGGCCAGGAAGGACCAGTCCCTGCAGAAGGATTTCATTATTGGAAGGTGGAGGAACAATGCAGGAGAGGAAGACTCCGATGGTATGGGTTGACACAGTAACTGAGATGATTGTACAGATTTTTCAGAGACAGTGACTGGCTCAGGATAGAGAAGAGTTCAGAGCTATGGGACGCGGATTCACTTTGAGTCACAGATGACTCAATGACATATAAAAATAACAAGACAAAACACAATGTTCTTTGTTTTATTTTATGTTTTGGTGTTGATGTTGGGATAAGGATGAAAATTAAGATATAATAGCCCTGGTAACAAAGTTATTAAACACTTAGTTGCTAAAAAATAGAGGTCATCAGTAGGGTTTCACCAGTAGCATAGTGGGAGAAAGATGTGGTAGTAGTAGTCTTCAGTAAATTTACAATTATGAAAACCTTACAGGGAAGCTCTACACTTTCCTATAGTGTTACTTTGAGTTGACATGAACTTGACAATAATGAGTTTGGTTTTGTTTGATTAGTTAATATCTAGCATTCTGAAGAGTACTGGTGGCATAATTCTTACTCTATCAGACTACTAACCGAAAAAGCAGGCATTCTTATGTTAAGTATCCTATTACGTAGATCTCAGAATTTATGATTTTCTATTTTTTCTTTTTATTGTTTTAGAAAAGACATTTACTGTATAAAAGTCTGGCTAGATTTTTGCTGTTGTTGTTATGTGCCACTGAGTGGCTTGCGACTCATAGAGACCCTACCTACAACAGCCCTAAACTCTGCTCCATCCTGTGCCAATCACATTGTCTCTGATACACCCCACCGGATTACACCAGTCACTGAATCAATCCACCTCATAGAGGGTCCTCCCCTCCTGCGCTGTCCCTCCACCCTCCCAAGCATGATGTCCCTCTCCAAGGACTGATCCCTCCTTACAACATGTCCATCGTATGTTAGATGGAGTCTCACAACCCTTGCCTCCAAGGAGCCAGCTGGTTTAACCCTTTCCAGGATGAATCCGTTTGTTTTCCTAGCAGTCTATGCTTTCGGCAGAATTTTAAATGATCCAGGAAGTATTAAAAGAAGATGGAAGGAATATGCTGAGTCACTGTATTGAAAGGAATTGGCAGACGCAGAGAATTTCATGAAACAACATATGAGCAAGAGCCTATGGTGATGAAAGAAGAAGTTCAGACTGCTTTGAAGGAAATGGCAAAAAATAAGGCTCCAGGAATAGATGGTATACCAATTGACATATTTCAGCTAACAGATGCTGCCCTGGATGTGCTC
>NW_006399768.1:8384670-8399320 GCF_000299155.1 Elephantulus edwardii | reverse complement strand
GTGGTGCTGGAGAAGTGTATTGAGAATACCATGGACTGCTAGGAAAACAAACAGATTTGTCCTGGAAAGGGTTAAACCGGGTGGCTCCTTGGAGGCAAGGGTTCTGAGGCTCCGTCTAACATACTTTGGACATGCTGTGAGGAGAGACCGGTCCTTGGAGAAGGACATCACGCTTGGGAGGGTGGAGAGACAGCGCAGGAGGGGAGGACCCTTTATGAGGTGTATTGATCCAGTGACTGGGATAATCGCGATGGGAGTGTCATAGGCAGTGCGATTGGCACAGGACAGAGCAGAGTTTAGGGCTGTTATACATAGGGTCGCTGTGAGTCGCAAACAACTCGATGGCACATAACAACAACAACAACATGTTACCCTCAATACTCTTCTCTCACACCACAGCTCAAAGGCATAAGAGGAGAAAATTATGGTACATAAATATCTTCCCATTAACTGATTTTGACATGTGAATGGGCTGTAATATGAATAGGTCCTGATAGCCTATCCACAAAGGGATTGAGTAGTTTTGCCATTAAATTGAACAGATCAAAGCAGCAGAACAAGACAACCTCAGCAATGAAGAATCAAGAAAATGCAATGCTTCTGTTGAAGCCAGGGATTCTTGCACTAGTTAGACCAGGGCCTACAGGAGCAGCAGCCATAACAATGGCAGCAGTGAACAAGAGACCTAGTGTAAGATGGAGCTAACCTTGTCATTACCAACCCATTGAGACAGAACTAGGAGCTGTTGCCCAAGTTTGTTGGACAATTGGATGGCAGAGGAGTGAAAGGAGTTATTATTGGCAAGACTGGAAGTTTTTTAACACTAGTCTGAAGCTACAAAGCTCAAGACAGAGGTGTGAGCACGTTTCAGAGATGTCCTTACTGAGTGGTTGTATTCTGCTATTAACCTGAATTGTAGCCTTTTTACTTCCCTACTATAGGTCTGTGTTGTCTGTTAGATTTTGTAATGGATTTTGGACCTAGTAGAGCCATTAAGAATGGTGTAGGACTAGTAGAAAATTGTATGGGACTGTGGGGACATGTCTGAGCTCATGGGAATTGATTTTGCATTGTTGATACTGTTGGTAGGGACAGAAATGTAGTTGTGTAATTGTATGTGCCTGTCTTTATGTGGCTCTTGCTCTTGTTATAACTGTTTATAACTCTAGGTAGTTCAACCACAAAATGGAGTAAAAAATTATGGTATACACCTTTTGGAATCTTTATAAGATGAACATTTTTTAAAAAAATATAATTTCATGTTCATTAAGGGAGCTCTGGTGGCCTAGTGGCAAGAAGCTGTGCTGCAATCCCTAAAGCACACAGTTTGATGCCACCAGCTGCTCCACATGAGAAGGATGGGCAATTTCCTCTCCTGCAATTAACTGCCTCTGAAAACCCAGTGGGGGTGAGGTATGTGTCAGTTCTGAACCAATGTTACACAACAACAACAACACATTCCTTTACAATGAAAATTCAACACTCTCAAGAGTAATAATTCAATTAAGATTATTTATCACTTCCAGTTTCATTGAAACATTATAATATTGATCATAATTTCTTATAAAAATATGCTTAAGAAAATGGAAGCAAATTATGAGTCTATTGAGACAAAGCCTGGTGTTGTGACTCAAATATAAACACTATACATGCAGAGTGACTTTAAATAAACATGTTATTTGGGGTTACTTTCCAGTTCGGGAAGATGAGTGGAACTGCTCAATTCTACAAAGATGTGTTTTCTATTTTGGTTGAGATTTGGGTATGGTCTGTTGCTCTCAATTAAGTATGAGCTGATTGGATTTTGCCTTGTATTTGAAAAGGCACTTGGGTCCTTGATCCTGCAACCCTCTGGTCTGGTTTTAATTGTTTTCAGTCAAACATTATTCTAAGTAGAATAACCCTGGTATGTCAATTTGCTGTACAGAGGTAACTGTGGTTGCTGTGATGCTAAACACTGTGACACTGATGTTTCAAATGTGAAAATGGTTACCCATGGTGAACAATGTTTGGTGAAGCTCTCAAATTAAAACAGGCTTAGAAGCAGGAATGGCATCTACTTCCAAAATAGCTTGCCTGCGGAAACTCCATGAACTTAGAGAAATGATGAAAGTTAGACGTGTTCAGGATTTTAGTTTATATAGGATCACTATGAGTTGTCCACAGCTAGATGGCATGTAACAACAGCAACAACAATGTTATTTGGATTTTAAGTAGTATGATAACATTGGATCATAGAAATCTTTGTCATACAGGTAGACTCTCTGTAAAAGGAGGAGACACATGTGGAGGTGGCTGACACTGATTTCTACCCATTTCATACAGGGGAATTGCCCATCAGTAATATCCAAGGTATTAAACAAGTTGTGGCCATCAGACCTGGTTTTAATTGTTTTTTGGTCAAACATTCTTCTAAATGGTATAGCACTGTCTGTCCATTTGCTAGATAGATGTAACTCGTGGTTCCTGTGATGCTAAACATGGTGACACTGATGTGTCAAATGTGATAATAGTTATCCATGGTGGACAGTGTTTGGTGGAGCTCCCTGATTAAAAAGAAGCTTTGAAGCAGAAGTGGCATCCACTCTTTAAATAGTTTGCCTCTGAAATAGCTTGCTTCCTAAACTCTGTGAACTTAGAGAAATGATTATAGTTATACAAGTGTTCAGGTCTTTCATTCATAGGGTTGCTATGAGTCATCTATGACTCAATGGCACTTAACAAAAACAACAACTGAACAAGTAGGTTTATGATCAGACATCTCATCACACGTGCTCCTGCACCTATTATTGAGTCTAATGTTCTTTCCATTCTGACTCAAAGACTTTGCTAACAGTTGTGGTTGATTAGAGACTTAGGTTAGGAAGTAGGAGAGACAAAGAATATCATACAATGCAATTCCAGGTATAGTCCAGAAATTCCAAACCGTATTAACAGCAAGAAACAATTTCTCAATTTGTTGACATCACTTCTCAGTCAACAAGTGAAAATTTAGGTTCAGTTAGTCAGCAGAAGTAAACTTGTAATTTCTTCAATTGTCCAGAAAACTTTTTGTTTGAATTTGTATTCAAAGTTTGTAAATAAACTAAAAAAGTTTAAGAAAAAATTGGCCTCATGGAGGACATAACTTTTAAAGGCAGTTGCTATGAGAGTGAGAATAAAATTAAATAATACTACACACTTAAAAAAACAAACAAACAACCAGTTACAAATCAGCTTTACAGTCAATTATTTATCAAGCAAAACTTTTAATTTTGGTTTCATTTCTAGGGTTCCTCTGGTTATATCTTTCCACAGTCTCTTTACTTCAGTACCACCAGCTCTTCTGCCACAATGCCATGGTATTTTCACCCTTTCTCCACCACTGTTCCTCATTTCTTACAGTGTGAAAAGTGTTCTCTTGTATTGGTGACATAGCTGTTGATGGTTTGAAAGACCATGTGTCCACAGTCTCTGTCTGACAAGTCCCCTCACCCCCAACAAGGACTAACTCAATGGCTAGAAAAGCCAATTTTCAAGAGTTCTGACACTCTAAGATGATTTTTAAGAAGTATATTATTTTTTAATATCAATTGGTCTTTTTAGATGCCATACATTTAGTAGTGACTTATGAAGATTTCATCTCTAAAATGTCAAATATCATGTTTTTTATTATTATTACCATATTTGAATCTATTGTGTGGTCATTAAATTAATCCATTTCATTAATATTTTTTCCGTTTTCCCTGTCTAACAATTATAATGGCTTTCTCAATGATTTAAGGACCTCTCCCAATAGTATCCAAAGTAAACACACCAAAATCTTGCCAGCTAAGCTTAAAAGGAGCTCTTCAATTGTATTTCTGCTAAGGCTCTTTCCATTTCTCTGTAAGCTTACATTATATTCAGTATTGAGTGATTTGAATGCACCAGTTGTTTTGTGAATGTACTCTTTTGTTTTGTGTTTGTTTGTTTTATTGTCCAATGTTTGCATACATATGAAGTGATTGAAAAGTGTATAGCTTGGGTTTGTCATGTTTATAAATCATAAAAATGATTTATTTGTGTTTTAAAACACATCTTTTATAGCCCTTTTGTCCAATGGATTGTTTTCTTTAATTTCTTGACCTGTTACTTCTTTTTTTTAAAATTCATTTTAATGAAAGTTTACAGAAACTTAGGGTTTGCAGTCATTCATTTTTGCACTTTTATCCCTTCCCACTCCTTCCTCCCAATGCACTCTTCTCCTTGAGAAATGAAACTTTCATTGTTATACAATCTCTCCTTGACAATCAAATGGTAGACAGTATCAGTAGATCTTATGATATGTAACTTCACTACTATATAATTCCAGTTCTTGTGGCCTAAGAGGCTGCACTGCAATTTCAAAGGCATGCTGTTTGAATGGGGTTTCCTGGCTCAGAAAAATCTGCTGAAAGATCAGCTATGAGGTGAATTGAACTCAGTGAAAAACAACAACAATACAGGACAAAATATAACTACCCCATATTATTTCTGAGGCTATAGCAATCTTTTTGAAAGTAGACTTCTTTTTTTTTTTATTTACTGTGATCCACACAGTCAAACACCTTTTCATAATCAATGATACATAGATAGATAGATGCTGTTAGGGACCTCTCCAAAGTACTGAAGAGCAATGGTGTCACTCTGGAGATTAAGGTGTGAGTCATACAGGCTATGGTCTTTGTAATCACTTGCTATGTGTCAGAGAGTTGGACAATGATTAGGGAGGATAGAAGGAGAGCTTTGGTTCTGGGGAAGAGTATTGAATATACTGCTAAGAGAACAAACATGTTCTTCCTGAAGAGGGTTAAACCAGGCTTTTCCTGAAAACCCTCTCTATGAGATGTGTTGATTCAGTGACTGGGGTAATCGGTATTGGGGTGTCAGAGGCAGTGAGATTGGCACAGGATAGAGCAGGGTTTAGAGTTGTTGTACATAGGGTCGCTATTTGTCGCAGGCGACTTGATGGCATATAACAACACCACCACAGTGGAGTAGCTCTGGGTACAAACCACTACCTCTTAGCAGCCTAAAGTTTAGATTATTACAACGTCAGATCTCTTTCTTTTGAAATATGTTGTAATCTGCAAAATATTCTTTCTAATTCTCTTTTGTCTTTTAGCATACATTTAGTAGGGTGTTACAAGGGTCAGATGGCTTCCCTAGTCCAAAAGCTTGCAATAAAAACTCGAAGTCAGTATTAAAACCCACTACAACTACTGGATTTTTTTACCTCAGTTATACAATAGCAGCTCATATTTGTTTAATTATGTTGTTGTTGGTTTTGTTAGGTACCCTCTAGTCCAAAAAAAGACTAAAACAGTGTATCAACAGAGGCTTGTGTTTAGAAGAGGCCCTGCCACTAAGGATAGCATTGATTGTGTCAAATGGATCATGAGTGAAAATAGAGAGTATCAGAAGGATTTATATTTATGTTTTATCGACATTTGATTGTGTCGGTAACAACAAATTATAACTAACATCATAAATGGAAATCCCAGAACACTTGATTTTGTTCATGTGAAACCTGTACCTAAACCAAGAGGCTATTGTCTGAACAAAGAAAGAGACCTCTGCGTAGTTCAAAATCAAGTAATGAACATATCAGAGATACATTCGTTCTTCCATAAATTTTCAATCTGTATGCTGAATGGAGCATTTAGGAGGCTGGACCTTGTGAAAATGAATGTGGCATCAAGATTGGAAGAAGATTCATCAACAATTTGCATTAATGCAGACGACACAATCTTGTTTGCTGAAATTGAGGGGGACCTGAAGCTTTTGCTGGAGAAAGTCAAAACTGTAGTCATTAATATAGACTGAATCTCAATGTCCATAAAAAATAGATTCTCATCACTAAAGTGAGTAGGACCCGACTCCATTATTGGAAATCCAGGCCACACACGGAAGCTTTTTGGGTCATTGAAAGTTCAGCCTGCAAGCCGGTAACTTTCTGGTTTAATAATTAAAGAGAAACCTTTGTCCTCTGTCCTGCACGTGGGTGGATGACTTGGGGTCTTGCGTGATAGCACAAGCCGGTAGCTCTTCTTGTTAAGAATATATCTTGGTCATCCTCATCTTCTAACTCCTTTCATGTGAAAAGCAACATCTATCACAGGGAACAGATTGTGTACCCTCCCTTGCTTGATTGTTTCTATACCCACCTTTTATTATTCTATGAAAAATGAGATCAAAGCAAAAACTCCTATAAAAATTAAGGCAACGAAGACTCTCGGGGCTACAGTTTTGTCTCATCTGCGTATTGTGTGTCTTTTTGCTGCAGTCTTGTATTTTCTTCTCTGTGTGTTTGTCTTTCTATGTCTCATTTCTTCCAAGAAATTTATAAAAGTTTGCAACAGTAAACCAATTGGCAATTGTGAAGCTTATTAGGGCAATAGGTTGGAGAGTGAGGAAGGCAAAGAATATCTCACACAATGAAATTCCAGCTTTCAATCAAGAAGTATCAAACCAGATTGTTGTTGATTGCCTTTGAGTCTAGCACAAAACATAGCGACCCTATGAACAAAAGGCCTTCAGTCCCTTTACAGCCATTGGCATTTATCAAAGTTCAAAGAGTTTGCAAAGTCATCTTGTTTAGGAAGTGGATGCCACTTCTGCTTCCAAACCTGTCATAGTATGTTATTGTTTTTATGTGCCACTGAATCTCCTGAGATGCAGAACAGCCCTATGTACAGCATCTCTTCCCTAGCCTGAGCCAGTTTCAGTAATTCTGACACACCAACCCCTCAGTCACTGTATCAATCCATCTCATCTGGGTTCCTCTTCTCCTGTATTGTCTATCCACCCTTCCCAGCATGATGTCCTTCTCCAAGGCTGATCTTTCCTGGCCATGGGCCCAAAGTAAGTGAGGTGAATCTTCAAAATCTTTGGCTTCAAGGAGAAATGTGGTTTCACCCTCGTCAAGGCAGACCTATTTGTTTTCTTGGCAGTCTATGGTATGTTCAAGACTCTTCTCCAGCACCACAACTAAAAGGCATTGATTCTTCTTCAGTCACCCTTAGTCATTATCCAACTCGTTGAAGCATAACAAGTAATTGAGAAGACCATGGCCTGGATTAGGTGCATCTTTGTATCTAGACTGACATCGTTGCTCTTCAGCACTCTGAGGAGGTCCATGACAGCAGATTTTCCAAATGCAGTTTTTCATTTCGTGACTGCTGCTGCTAAATGTGTTGACTGTGCATCCGAGCCAGCTGTGATTACTAACAACTGTAATCTCTTCTCCATCTATTACGGTGCTGCCAATTGACCCAGTGGTGAGAATCTTGGTCTTCTTGATTTGAACTTCAATCCATATTGAGGACTACTATCTTTGACCTTTTGAAGCAAGTGTCTCAGATCATCTTCAGCTTCAGCAAGCAAGGTTGTGTCATCTGAATATCATAGGTTGTTAATGAGTCTTCTTCCGATTCTGATGCCACACTCCTCTTTGTAAAGCCCTGCCTCTTAAATGATCTGTTCTTCCTACAGATTGAAAAGGTATGGGGACAACATGCATTCCTAATGTACTCCTTCCTTGATTTTGAACCATGTAGTTTTTCCATTCTCTATTCTGAGGGCTGCTTCTTGGTCCAAGTATAAATTTTGTGTAAGTATAATCAAGTGTTCTGAGATTCCCATTCCCCTCAAAGTTAAGCCACAATTTATTGTGAACCACACAATCAAATGCCTTTGCATAGTCAATGAAACACATGTAGACAGCAAAATAAACCAGATTAACAAGGCACAATTCTTGAATTAATGATGGTCCAACTTCAGTTCAGTAGCACAAGTGCTATAATCCTTTGGTTTCATCAGTCATCCAGAAGACTTTCTTACAGAGCAGTTACAATTCAGCTTTCCTTTCAATCATCCAGCAAGCAAAACCTTAATTGTGGCCTTTATCTCTAGGGTCCCTTTGGTTACGCTCTGCTGCAATCTCTTCACAACTGTGCTGCAGTCTCTGCAAACAGTGTCACAGTCTCTTCACCCTCTCTCCATCACCATCATCATCTTCTTTCAGTGTGGAAAGCCCCCTCTTATATTGTGCACATGACTGTTGATGATATACAAGATCTTGGGGCCACACTTAAGATAGGTAGAGACCATGTCCCAACCCCCATAGTGGCTAACACAATGGCTAGAAAAGACAATTTAGGGGGTTTCTGAAATCACCACAACATAAGGAGAAATATTGAGGTTGCAAACATTTTTATCTTGCTCAATTTTTTAATTGTAGTGTTCACAATGCAACCTTCCCCTAGGCTCAAGCTAATTGAATGAGTTCATAAAGGAAAACTAACACAATCATTCAAAGCTGTATTCATAAATTAAATCTGGACAAAAGCATTCGAGATAATGCTTAAATCAAATACTTACGTCACAGTCTTGCCTTCAGTAATTTTGACATTCCCACAGAATAAAAGAATAGGAAGTGTTTTGCTCGTTTTCTGTCAAAAATCTAACACGTCACTTATTTTACCTGTTCAGACAGTGTGGTTTATGAATTTGTTGAAGATGATTATGTTAAGAGATAAAAATTGTACATGTTTTGGGCTTATTAATCCTTTAACTTAAATTGTTACTCACGCTGCTCTTTATTTGAAAATCTTTCATATGAACTTCTATAATGTTGATAAAATAAAAAGAATCAGAGAGAAATAGCACTTACATTATGAAATCATATGTCTCAAAATTCATTAAAAATTTGTCAATACCTTCACTATAACTCATAAACTATTTTAAAAGATTTTGATGTGATAGCTAACTAGTTTATTTTAACCACTCAGGAAGCTATTAATCCAATCTACATACAACAGAATTTGTTGTTATGTGTCAAATGGTAACTCATACCAGACCATCCAGTGGGTATTCAGAGGCCATAAATTACACTGGAGGAGATTGCCCATCTTTCTGCCATGTGGCCATTGATAGATTCAAACTATATTCTTTTAGATTGTCAGCAAAATTTCTTACCACTAGGCCACCAGAACACACTTAATAGCATCTAGAGAAACATATTCAATGAACTAAAAACATTTGTAGGGATTGTTGCTGTTATATGCCATTGAGTCACCTGCAATTCATAGTGACACTATGTATAACAGCCCTAAACCCTGCCCTATCCTGTGCTAATATCACTGTCTCTGACACATCTACCCCCATTACCCCAGTCGCTGAATCAATCCATCTGGTCAAGGGTCTTCCTCTCCAGCACTGTCCCTCCACCCTCCAAAGCATGATGCACCTCTAAAAGTACTGGTCCCTCCTTGCAACATGTCCAAAATATGTCCGATGAAACTTTAGAATCCTTGCCTCTATGGAGCAGTCTGACTTCACCCTCTCAAAGACAAACCTGTTTGTTTTTTTAGCAGTCCATGGTATGTTCAATACTCTTCTCTAACACCGCAGTTCAAAGGCATCGATTCTTCTATCATCCATAGTCATTATCCAGCTCTCTGATGCATAGCAAGTGATTGCAAAGACCATGGCATGTATCAGGTGCACCTTAGTCTCCAGACAGACATTGTTGCTCTTCAGCTCTTTAGAGAGGTCTCTAACTGCAGACCCTCCCATCACAATATGTCTGTTAATTTCCTGGCTGCTGGTGCCAATAGTGTTGGTTGTGGAGCCAAGCAAACTACTCACTAAGTTGTGCCAAGAAATCTGGAGAACAACCACTTGGGCAACTGACTGGAAGAGATCTATATTCGTTTCCATTCCAAAGAAAGGTGATCCCACAGAGTGTGGAAACTTTAAACAATATCATTAATATCACTTGCAAGCAAGATTCTGCTGAAGATTATCTAAAAATGACTGGAAAAGCACATCAACAGAAAACCACCAGAAGTGCAGGCTGGGTTTAGATGGGGTCATGGGACTAGGGATATGATAGCCAATGTTGGATGAATCTTGGCTGAAAACAGGGAGAATCAGAAGAATGTCTATGTGATATTGACTCTGTGGATCACAACAAACTGTGGCTAATCCTGAAAAGAATGAGAATCCCAGAACACTTGATCATGCTGATGCAAAACCTATACTTGAACCTGGAGACAGTCGTCAGAACAGAGTAACAAAACACTGAATGGTTCAAAATTGAGAAAGGTGTATGACAGGGATGTATCCTATCACCATACCTGCTCAATCTTTATGCAGAGCAGATTGTCCGGGAGGCTGGGCTTTATGAGGAGAAATGTGGCATCAAGATTGGAGGAAGACTCATCAACAATCTGAGTTATGCAGATGACACAACCCTGCTTGCTGAAACTGAGGAGGACCTGAAGTGCTTGCTGTGGAAGGTCAGGCACTGCAGTCTTCAGTATGTGTTGAGGCTCAATATCAAGAAAACAAAGTTTCTCACCATTGGACCAATTGGCAGTATCAGGATGGATGGTGAAGAGATTGAGAATTGTAAAGATAGTTATTGTAATTATTATCTGCAAGCATGAACAAAGCTCAGTTGGGAGTATAACTGGGGAATCGTTCAGTGAAAATCAGGAATCAGAAAAACATGTAGACAAAATATTATTTTGTTCTTGGTGAATGAGAGAGATCTGATCAGGATTTAGATTTTTACCTAGGAACAACAATTTAACAAATGGGTTCATTTTGTATTTCAAACTTTTTGTATTAGAGAATTGATACTTAAAAACAAACAAACAATCACAAAACCAAGAGCACATTGTGAGAATGTCTCTTTGTGTCTTATATTCAGCATCCCTAAAATAAGGGGTTTGAGCAGTGGTACTGGTTGATTTTCTTTTGTTGCAGAGTTCCTGCCCTAGCCATTGCAGAGAGCTGTATATTTAATAAATCCGTTCTTATAGCACCAGCACTAATCCCTGATATGCTCCACCTGATATATAAGAACCCTAAATAAGAATGAGCTCAGTAGACAGAATTTCAAGAGAAGCACTTAAAACATCACAGGTCGTTTTCTACTACATTACTGTGGTTGTTACGGTTTTTCGGTCTTTAAAATAATTGCTTGTATATAACAAGCAAAATTCTGCATCTTGCATCCACTGATCTTGATGTGAACTATTAGAAAAAAAAATATAGCAAGTGCCTTTGTTATTTGACAAGGGTGTATATTCTGTGCAAATAAGGTTACATAATCTCTGGTGATTTTCAATTGTTGTGACAGCTTTGATCATTGTTCTAATGAATTTTGAAAGGTATATTTTTTCCTTTGCTTGTTCATCTAGTAGTGAAGATTACAGGCTTTAATGTCAGATTTTTGCATTTGAATATTGGTTCTCAAGAACTTGAGAGTGTTAATTAAACTCTCTTTCCCTCAGTTTTCTCATCTATATTTTATGCATGATAATAAAAAGCTACCACAGAGGACTAGGTGAAGACTTAATGTACTTTATGTTCTTAAAACAATATCTGCTACAAATTAATGTTTGATAAATATTAGCAACAATTTATTACTAGAAAAGATCCATATTTGTTCCCATTCCCAAGACAGGTGATTCAATAAAGTGTGGAAATTATCAAACAATATCATTAATAGCACATGCAAATGAAATATTACTGAATATTATCCAAAAACAATACACTGACAGAGAACTACCAGGTTAAGCAGGACTTGAATGAGGCCATGGGACCAGGAATATTTTTACTGATGTCAGATGGATCTTGGCTGATAGCAAAGAATACCAGAAGAATTTCCATCTGTGTTTTATTGATTCTGCAATGACATTTGTTTGTGTGAATCTTAGCAAACTATGGCTAGATTTTAAAAGAATGGGAATTCCGGAACACTTAATTATGCTTATACAAAATATATACCTGGTATCAAGGATATCATCAGTTAAGAAAGCAAAAGGTCATTTCAAATATAGAGGAGGGGAAAAAAACCCAAAAAAACAAAACCAGAAATGGATGTCAGAAAAGACTTTAAAAATTGCACTGGATTGTTAAGAAGCCAAAACAAAGAGAAAACATGCTAGAGTAAAGGAGCTGAACAGAAGATTTCAAAGGGCATTTAGAAAAGACAAAGAAAAGTACTATAATGGAATGTGCAGACAGCTGGAATCGGAGAATAAAAAGGGAAGAAAACTCTGTGCCATTTCTCAAGCTGAGAAAATGGAAAAACAAATTTAAACCTCTAGTCCAGTAGTGAAGATGCAATAAACAAAATATTGAATGACTCAGAAAGCACCAAAAGAAGATGGAGGAAATACACAAAATTACTGTACCAAAAAGAACGAATTGACATTGAAAAATTTCAGGACGTGTCACACTGTGATTTGATTTCAGTCAATTAACAATTGTGGCCTGGACTGCTCTCCTGCTTAGAACACTAGACTGAGTTACCACTAACTGGAGGTCCTGGCCTCTCCACCTGGTGTCAGGACCCCATTGTTTGAACCCCTAACCCACTACCTGGAGAACCTGATTGTTCCCTCTGGCCTCCTGGATGTCCTAACCTGACGTCAGGAGGACCTGACCCACAGTTCTACCACCTGGATGTTCCCTCCTACGGCTTAGAGGATCTGACCCTGTTGCCTGGATGTCCTGCCACATGTAGGATACCCCACCGCCTAGAGGAAACTCTGCTACCTGGAGGATGCTAGCCTTCTAAACTTTGCCAAGGACACCAGTATCACAGGGGAAGCCATTTTTGTCCCTCTCTCAGTGCCTGAGCTGCCTTTAGCCCTGGGCACCTTGAACCTGCTTAGCTGGAGCAGTTGCCTGATATTAGCAGTTCCCTGCTAATTCATAGGCCATATCTCTCCCCAGCTGAAGCAAATTTCTCCTTGAGTCAAATGTTCAAAGAGAAACTCAAAGAATACTAGTGTCAACCAAAAATATTGTACCCACCAAAACTGTCTATCAAATAAGGAGAGATCAAGATATTCTCAGAGGGTATAACCTAAGGGAGTTTATACAGACAAGACCAGCATTGCAGGAAACACTGAGATACATCCTTCTTATAGAGCTACCACAGAAAGTTGGATGGACCAAAGGAACGACCAATAACTCAAAAAGAACCCAAAATGACATGAATAAAACCTAGCCTCTCATAAGTACCGTGAATGTGAATGGCTTAAATGCACCATTGAAGAGAAAAAGAGTAGCAGATTGAATAAAAAAAACAAAACCCATCAATATCCTGTCTACAAGAGAAACACCTGAAAAATGAAAATAAAGACTAAAAATATAAGAGTTGGAAAAATACACCAAGCAAACAAAAACCAGAAACAAGCAGGAGTAGTGATATTAATCCCTGATAAAATATATTTCAATGCAAAAACCATCACAAAGGACAAGTAAGGTTACAACATAATGTTTAAAGGGTCACTAGAACAAGAGGACATAACAATAACAAAGCAAATATTAACAAAACATAAAAAAGACAATACCACTATAGTGGTTGGAGACTCAATCCACCACTCTCAAGAAAAGATAGAACTACCAGAAAAAAATTCAACAAACATGCTGAAAAATTAAACCCCACAATAAACCAGCTCAATCTCATAGATATAAATAGGCTAATGCACCCCAAACAGTGTAGTGTATCTTCTTCAGTATACATGGAAGTTTCTCCAAAATCAATCACATTTAGATGACAATGCAAGCATCAATAAGTTTAAAAATGTAAAAGAATACAAAGCAAATTCTCAGACCATAATGCTAAAAAATTACAAATTTTAAAAAAGACGATAAAGGAGAAAAAAAAAGCCCATACATTTGGAAGCTGAACAACACCTTGCTTGAACATGAGTGGGTACTAAAAGAAATAAGATATGAAATTAAAAAGTTTCTTGAAACAAATGACAATGAAAACACAGCTTACAAAAAACAAACAAACAAAAACCAAGCAAACAACCCCCTGGGAAACAGCTAAAACAATAATTAGAGGTCAATTTATAGCAATAAGCAAACACATAAAAAGGCATGAAAAGATGATAATTGATTCTCTAACTTAGCATCTCCAACAAATTAAAAAAGAGCAGCAAGAAATCCTTACTCCATCAAAAAATAAAAAAAAATTATAAAAATTATGTCAGAATAAGTGGGATATAAAACAGAAACACAGTTGAAATAATCAACAAAATCAGGAGTTAGTTCTTAGAAAAGATGAATAAAATCAACAGAACAATAGCAAAACTAACAAAAGAAAAGAGAGAAAAGACACAAATAATCCAAATGAGAGAGGAAAGAGGCAATGCCAAAACAGAATAAACTTAAATAAAAAGGTTAACAATGGAATACTATGAAAACTATACTGAAACAACTATGAAAATCTAAAGGAAATAGACAAATACTGAGAAACTCACAATCTACCTAAACTGACACAGATAGAAATAAAATAACTGAACATATGCATAATAACAAGGAATAATTGAACATGCAATAAAACAACTTCCCACCAAAAAAGTCATAGACCAGATGGTTTTACAGGTGAATGTTATCAAACATTCAGAGAAGAATTGTCACCAATTCTCCAGAAAGTATTTAAAAAAATAGAGATTGGTGGAATTCTCTTGTACTCGTTCTATGAAACAAACATACCCTTGATACCAAAGTTGAGTAAAGACACCTCCAAAATAGAAAACTATAGACTAATATCTCCCATGAACATAGATGCAAAAATCCTGAATAAAATCCCAGCCAATAGAATCCAACAGTA
>NW_006399768.1:8373403-8377588 GCF_000299155.1 Elephantulus edwardii | reverse complement strand
CAATGAATAAGTCATTGATTTTACAAAATTCAATCATTCTATCTCCAGCCTCATCCCTGTCACCAAGCCCATGCCTTCCGACAACCGATTCTTCTTCACTATTCCCAACTTTTGCATTCCAGTCACCCATTATGAAGAAAAACTTAAAACTATCATCTCACTTAGATCCACAACCAACAGCCTTGGTATCAGCAGTATGAAGATCAGGAGACCAGGATTTCCTTAAAGATCAGGAGCTTTAGGGAAGTCTATTGTCAGAGACATCTCCAAAGTTTTGAATAGCAATGATTTCAGATTAAAAACCAAGATGTTCTGGATTCAAACCATGGTCTCTTCATCACTTGCTACATATCTGAGAACTGGACAATGCAAAAAATGATAGAAGAATCAATGCCTCTGAACTGTAGTGTTGGAGAAGAGTATTGAATATCTCATGGACTACCTAAAGAACAGATATGTCTCGTACAAACTGCAGTAAAAGTTCTTATTTGAGATAAGGATGATGAATCTTCATCTCACATGCATTGGAAATGTTGAAATGTTAACAAGGATTAGTCTTTGAAGGAGGACACCTTGCATGAAAAGGCAGAGGGTGAGTGAAGGAGAAGAACATTTCAACAAGATGGATTAGCACAATGAGTGCAGCAATGGTCTTCAGTGCGTTTAAGATGAAGAGAATGTTGTTGGATGGGACAGGGTTCAGATGTTGTTAATAAGGTTGCTATGAAGTGTACTTGACTCAACAGCAACTATTATTACTGAATATTTAAAAATTATCTTATGAAGAAGTTATAAAGAAGTTAGTCCTTTCAAATGTATTTTCATTTACTGAAGAACTTGCATGATCTATATCATGCAGGTCATATCAGAAGTCTATATGTTCTAGGTTGTTTGAGAGCCTGTGTGCCTGTGCACATCTAAAGTTTATTCTTGTTAAAATATTGACATTTATACAGAAAAGCACATAAGTATAAACTGCATTAAAACTGAAATTTATATCAAGTCCACTTAGTACCCAAATGACAAATTTGAAGCCCAAATTTACACTGCGTAGTTCTAGAACCTAAGCAGTAATGCCTTTCAAATCAACACACTCTTTTTTTAAAGTATGTCTGTGAACAATAGGTAATTTTAACTAAAAAGTTTCCTTAGTATTCATGCAGGATTGGACCAAGTGAACTTTACTACAACATATTTGGCAGAAAAATATTGTCACTAACACATCAAGGCTATTGACATGGTGTTTATATTTGCTGTAATAAAAACATTCTGTACGGGAATCTCAGGAAGCAAGTGCATTTCTTTATCTTAAGCTCATATTAGTTATCTCATGCGGCTATAACAGAGGTGCCACAAAATGGATAGCTTTAACAAACAGGAATTTATTTTCTCACGGTGAAGCTAGCAATTTGCATTCAGAGGGCTGGCTCTAGGGAACAGCCTTATGTCCCTTCAGAACCTACATGCCTGGAATTCCCTAGAGATCTCCAAGGGCCTTGACATCAGTCTTCCACTAAGTCTAGGACGTTCTCAATGTGGAACACAATCTGCTACCTTTTGGTAGTAATGACTTAAGTAACTGTAGTCTTGAGAAAAAGTATGATTTAAGAATTTAACAATTTGTTTTTATAAGTTTGTGACCCAAGATACACCCTGTACTTCTACTGCCTCATTGACATTTAGAAGATACGATATACAGTGAATAAATCGCAAGATGAATGACAACCACACAATACTGGGCTGCATGTAACTATATCTTTGTAGAACACAATTCAATCCATGATACTAACTTGTACACTATTATATACTTTCTGCAGTAAATTATTTATTTTAAACTTAAACAGGCTCATTTTCTGAGTGCTATGAGTCAGAATCCATTGAGTGGCAATGGATGAGAAATTTATAATAATATACCAAAATTTCATTTTAAGTGTCTGTAGATTGTTCCTCCAAACACAATTCCCCTTGTTCAATTTATTTCTTTGAAATTGTCTCATTATTTCATATTTAGTCTATAAATATCCTGCCACTACTTTACAGTTCTTTGCTTATGACAGTAAAGCTACTTTCTTGCTGCAGCTGCTGACCAGGGACCTGTTGTGTCCCTCATTAGTCCTATATCTGGCTCTCTGAGAGACCATCAGGCTATTCCACTTTAAGTCCTGGGTTGTCTTGCTTGTTATCATCTACCAGTTTCTGAGTAGTTGACGTGTTTTATCACTAAGCCCTCAGGAAAGCTTGGAGTAAGCTGGGAGGCAGCTCTGAAATCAAAACAAAACAAAACAAACAAAACCTAAACACTTTCTATAGAAACTGAAGACAGCTATTACACAGATTCTGTTTTCTTTTCTCTATTAGAGGTTAATAACCAGTGGGTCATATTTGGTTCCTTGATGTACGGTGGGTTCTTTCTCTCCAGATTACTTTCCTTCACTTAGTAGACATTTTGAAATACAGTGTTTCATTTCTTTTATCTTTAATGAGAACAACCAGAAAAGAAGGAGAATAGCACAGATAGACAGGTAAGATATCAACTCAAGTTATTTTGTTTTTAGAAAAGTTGGACCAGATGCTCTGCCGGAGAAGGAGGAACAATCTCATCCTGTACCAGTCAGATCTGATTTGACGGTACACACACAAAATAATAATAAAAAAAAAAAAGAAAAGTTGGAATTCTGTATTTTAGACACTGTACAAAAAAACTACACAGAATAGATGTTTGAATAAATTTAGTCTGACAGTAGACATCTAAATTGTTCAGCTATAAAATTATTGCTGTTTTTAACATAGAGTTTATGCCTTGAAGGACTTATAGTACAAGCCTTGCAGCCATTACACACAGCAGATAATCAGTTGCACAGAAAGATATTGTACATCCTTCTCCTGAGGAGCAGCTGTTGTCCTCAAACCGCATGCCTTCAGGATTACAGCACAGTTTCTTGCCTCTAGGCCACCAGAGCTCCCTCTTTAAACTTAGAAAGCTTCAATTTACTCACATAAATTGACAGAGACTTTGAGACACAAAATGTATGAATGGATGTTGAATGAATTAAAGAGCAAAATAATGAGCCAAATATGAGTTTAAGCAATAAATAAATGACTATAGAGCCAATGAAATGACATGTTTTGTTATTGTTGGGTTGTTGGGTTATTGTTTTTTTTTTTTTTTGTCTGTGAAAAAGCTGAGATTTGCCTCCATATTGCAGAGTTTTCATTACTGAATAAATCCTCTTCTGCTTCTATGTCCTTTTTGTACATCATTCCATGAAATGAAAACAGTCTTAACAAAATAGGTTTCATAGTTTCTGATGTATAATAATAGGTAATATCCATTTCCTGAACACCATAATTATAAGCCAGTGCTCAATAAGTAGACAATGCCTTTGAGGGGAAAAAAGCCTAACAATTGAAAATGAGCAAACTGTGTTTTGTATAAATGCTGTTTCATTATAAAGCTAAATTTGTAATTATTTATTTGGCTTATAGGAATACATTTTTATTTAAAATTACAATATTTTAAAAACTTACTTTTATAAATTTTATTTTATTAATTTTAATGAACATATACAGAGATTTTGGATTTCCATTCATTCCTTGTATCACTTTTCTCCCTACCCAGTCCTCCCACACCAAGTTCACTCCGCTCTTTGAAAAGTAAAAGAAAAATTCTTTCTTTAGTATATAACAAAACTTCTTGTTGTTGTTGTTATGTGCAGTCAAGTCGCTTGCAACTCATAATGACCCTATGTACAACAGCCCTCAACTCTGCTCTGTCCTATACCTTTCACACTGTGTGTGACACTCCCATCCTGATTACCCCAGTCACTGAATCAATCTACCTCATAGATGGTCTTCCCCTCCACCCGACCAAGCATAATGTCCTTCTCCAAGGACTGGCCTCTCCTTATAACATGTCCAAAGTATGTTAGATGGAGCCACAGAATCCTTGCCTCAAAGGAGCCACTCTGTTTAAGCCTTTCCAGATGAATCTGTTTGTTTTCCTAGCATTCCCTGGTACTCTCAATACTCTTCTCCTGCACAACAGCTCAAAGGCATCAATTCTCCTTCTATCCTCCTTGGTCATTGTCCAACTCTCTGGTGCATAACAAGTGATTGCAAAGACCATGGCCTGTATCAGACGCACCTTAGTTTCCAGAGAGACACCATTGCTCTTCAGTACTTTGG
>NW_006399768.1:8368254-8373303 GCF_000299155.1 Elephantulus edwardii | reverse complement strand
GATTATAACAGGTATGCAAGGATGGTTCAACATAAGAAAAATGATCAATGTAAGTCACCACATTAACAATGTAAAGAACAGGAACTACATTATCCTATAAGTTGATGCATAAAGGTCTTTGACAAAATGCAACACCCTTTCCTGATTAAAACACTCAACAAAATAGGAATAGTGGGGGATTTCCTCAACATAGTAAAAAGAACATACACAAACCCAAGAGCCAACATCGTTCTCAGTGGACAGAGATTAAAGACGTTTTTTTGAGAACAGGATCTAGGTAAGGATTTTCACTATCCCCTCTCATATTCAATATTGTATTGGAAGTCTTAGTGAAAGTTATAAGACAAGAGAAGGAAATAAGAGGTATCCAAACCTGCAAAGAGGAGGAAAAAAAATCTCTATATGCAGATGAAACGATAGTATACTTTGAAAACCCTAACGACTCAGCAAAGAAACTACTGGACATAGTCGACCAATTCAGCATAGAGGCAAGATACATTATCAACATAGAAAAATCGATAGGCTTTCTCAACGGTGACAAAGAGAATACAGAACTGGAGCTAAGAAAAACAATACCCATCACAATATCAAATCAAAAGAATATATACTTGGAGTAAATCTAACTAAAAACACAAAGGGCCTATTCAAAGAACACTACCAAACATTACTACAAGGAAGAATAAGTGACCTGGAGAAATGGAAGAATATACTACACTCTTGGACAGGAAGATTCAAATTGTGAAAATCTACATGTTCAATGTATTCCCAGTACAAATACCATTTCCATTCTTGAACAAGATGTAAAAGGCAATTTCCAATTTTATCTGAAATGGAAAGAAACTCCAAATAAGCAAAACACTTCTGGAAAAGAGAAACAAGGTAGGAGGCATTTCACTCCTTGATTTCAAATCTTATTACACAGCTGTTCTGGTCAAGACAGCGTGGTACTGGTATTGTAACAGAAATTTAGATAAATGGAATAGAATTGAGAAGCCAGAAATTGGCTCATCTAGGAGTGGTATGCACTTCCTAGACAATATGTCTCTGGAAACTTTATGAACTTTGATAAATGTCAATAGTTATGGAAAGGCTTCAGGCCATTTTTCATAAGGTCTCTGTGAGTCGTGATCAGCTCTACGGCAATCAACAACTGATTTTTGACAAGGAGACAAAATCAATTAAGTGAGGAAACAACAGCCTTTTTAGCAAATGGTGCTGGCAAATTGGAAAACTCTCTGTAGAAAACTCAAGCGAGCTCACACCTCACACCATACACAAAATCCCACTCAAAATGGATCAAGGAGATAGGACGACAAACGTCATCAGAGAAAAGCCTGGAAGAACTCTAGAAGCCCTAGTTCACAACATGAACAGTCTCCTAAACATCCTCAAAAACCTACAACCAGGAGAACATAAAGGAATTAAATCCTTATGTGCATCAAAAAAACTTCTCCAACAGGGTTAAAAGGAAATTCACAGATTGGGAAAAAATATTTGGTAATGACATGCTTGATAAGAGACTTATATCTAGAATTTATAGAATATCCCAGCACCTCAACCACATAAACATAAACAATCCAGTCACAAAATAGGCACAGGACATGGGCACAGACACTTCACCAAAAAAAGAAAAACACAAGAAAAAAAAACCCCAAAACCAAACCATGAAACAAAAAACCACAAAACACAAGACCAAACCCTAAAACAAACAAATAAAAAAACCAAAACAAACCAAAAAACACCAAAATATTCAGATGGCAAACAAACACATGAAGAAATATTCGAACTTAAGAGGGATTCAAATCAAAACAACTATGGGATTTCATCTCTTTCCAGTAACAATAGCAAAGTTCAACCGAGCAGCAAACAACAAATGCTATTGAGGCTGTGGAGAAATTGGAACATTTATTCACTGTTGGTGGGAGTTTAAAATGGTGCAACCACTATGAAAGGCAGTATGGTGTTTTCTCAAAATATTGGAAATAGAAATACCATTTGAGCCAGCAATTCTACTACTGAAAATATATCCTAAAGAGACCAGTATGGACTTATGCTTATTTCTGCATAGTTTACTATAGCAAAGAGATGGAAGTAACCCAAGTGCCCATCAACAAATGAATGGATGGAGATGCTGTAGTGCATTCCTACAATAAAATACTCTGCAGCACTGAAAAACAAGGAACTCATAAAATATAAAAATGGGTGACCTTGGAGAACATTATGCTGAGTGAATTATCTTAGTCACAAAGGGACAAATACTACATAATGTCACTTTTATAAAACAGGACTGACATGAAGGTTGGGGGAAACTAAGAAAAAAGTGCATAAGTAATATACACTGCACTGAAACAGATGAGGCAAAGAACTAATTAAAGGTGATGTATGGTTAGGTATTATTTGCATGACAACAATCCAAAATAAGAGATACATAGCAAATTGGACTGGTGGGTGGGGAGAAGGAGGAATTTGTGTAACAATAAAAGAACTGGGGAGGGGAGGGGAAGGAAAATATGTAATAATGAATGAATGAATTGAAATCCAAGTTTTCTGTAAACTTTTGTTAATTTATCAACAAAAAAATTAAAAAATACTAATAATTTTTTTTCAGAAAGTAACATTGGCAGGAGCCAATGGTAATGAAGAAGGAAGTGAAATTTGCATTGAAGGAATTGGCAAAAATAAGGTGCCAGAAATTGATGTGATACCAACTGACTTGTTTTAATTAACAGATGGCAGCCTGGGATGTGCTCACTAGTCTAGGCCAAGAAATTTGGTGGACAGCTGTCTGGCCAATGAATTGGAAGAGTTCCATATTTGTTCCCATTCCCAAGGAAGGTGATCCAAAATAATGTTGAAACTATCGAACGATATCATTAATATCACCTGCAAGTAAAATACTGCTGAAGATCATTCAAGACCATCCAGAACTGCCCTAGATAGGAAACTGCCTGAAGTTTAAGGAGGATTTAGAAGAGGCTGGGACAGCAGAGATATCATTGCTGATAGAAGATGGATCCTGGCTCTCCAAACTATTGAGGAGTAGTGATGTCAGTTTGAGGATTAAGGTGCATCTGATTCCGGCTATGATCTGAGCACTTGCAATGCAGCTGAGAGCTGGATGCCAAAATAACAAGCAAATGTGTCTTAGAGAGGACGTAGTCAGAGTGCTTTTTGGATACAAGAAGGATGAAGCTTCATCTCATATACTTGGGGCATGTTGCTAGAAAGTACTATCCCTTACAAAGGGACATGATACTTGGAAGGGTGGAGAGTCAGCAACAGACAGGAAGACCCTCAATCAGGTGGATTGACAGGAAGATCCTCAATCAGGTGAATGACTTCTGCAATGGGCTCTAGTGTGTCAGGAAGCATGGAGACGACACAGGATAGAACAGGGTTCAGATCTGGTGTTCATAGAGTTGCTATGTGATGTACTCAATTTGACAACACATAACAATAACAAGAAGAAGCTGTTGTTGAACAGAACTAAGGAAAAAAATGCATGGTTTAAAATAAAGGTGTGCACCAGAGCTATATTCTTTCTCTATACTTATTCAATCTATATGTTAAGCAAATCATTCAAAGAACTGGACTTAATGAAAAAGATTGACTTCAGGATTTCAGGAAGATTCATCATCAATTGCATTACTCAGAAGACACAACCTTATTAACTGAAAGTAAGATCTTGAGGAGCCTGCTGAAGAAAATCAAAGACTACAACCTTCAATGTGGTGGGAATACAGTGTGGGAATTTATCTGGAGCAGCACTATTCTACAGAGATTTGTTTTCTGGTTCTGATGAGGCTTGGGTGTGGAATTTTTACTCGCCATTGGATGTGAGCTGATTGGATTTGGCATCCTATTTAAAAAGACATTTGTTTTACCAGTTTGGGGCTGGAGTCCAGTTGGCAAGCTCTATAGCAGCCAGATTTTACAGAGTTTTGTATTCTGGTTGTGCTGTGGCTTGGGTGTGGAATGTGAGCTGATTGGATTTGGTCTCCCGTGTAAAAAGGTCTGGTTTTAATTGTTTTTGGTCATTCTTCTAAGTGGTATAGCATTGCTCTGTCCATTTTTTGTACAGAGGCTACTCGTGGTTACTGTGCTAACTACTGTGAGACTGATGTGTCAAAATATCATAATGGTTAGCCATGGTGGACAGTGTTTGGTGGATCTCCCATATTAAAATAGGCTTGGAAGCAGAAGTGGCATCCACTTCCAAAATAGCTTGCCTCTGGAAACTCTATGACCTTGGAGAAATGATGGGTTATACAAGTGTTCAGGCCTTTCATTCATAGTATTGCTGAGTCATCTACCACATCATAGAGAGAGGTCCATTAATATAGAGGATAGAAGGTTATGCTACCAATCCATAGGTGGGTTAATTTAATCTGTGGCCCTGGTTTTAACGGGTTTTGGTCAAACATTATTCTAAGTGGCATAACACTGGTCTGTCCATTTGTTGTACTGAGGTAACTCGTGGTTGCTAAACACGGTGACACTGATGTGTCAAATGAGATTATAATTACGCATAGAGACAGTGTTTGGTGGAGCTGCAAGATTAAAACAGTCTTGGAAGCAGGAGTGACATCCACTTCCAAAATATCTTGCCTCTGGAAACTCTATAAACGTGGAGAAATGATGAAAGTTATACAAGTGTTCAGATCTTTCATTTGTCACTGAATCATCTACAACTTAATGGCACTTAACAAAAGCAACAACCAACAATCAATATGGACTGAATTTTAGAGCCAAAAATCCTCAAAATCCTCACTTTTTGGTCAAGGGGCAACATCATGATGTTGTTGTGTTGTTATGTGCCATCGAGTCGTTTCCGACTCATAGCGACCCTATGCACAACAGCTCTAAACCCTGCTCTATCCAGCGCCAACCGCACCGCCTCTGACACACCCATCCCGATTACCCCAGTCACCGAATCAATCCATCTCATAGAGGGTCTTCCCATCTCATAGAGGGTCTTCCCCTCCTGCGCTGTCCCTCCACCCTCCCAAGCATGATGTCCCTCTCCAAGGACCCGTCCCTCCTGGCAAC
>NW_006399768.1:8329379-8359759 GCF_000299155.1 Elephantulus edwardii | reverse complement strand
AATGTATTTGCTATGAATAAGTCTTTGTGCTATTTCCAGATCCATTTCTGTCACTGAGTCCATGTTTTCCAACTACTGAATCTTCTTCTCTGTTCCCAACTTTTGCATTCCAGTCACCCATTATTATCGATGCATCTTTATTGTCTATTTGATCCATCTCTGATTGTAAAAGTTGATAAAAATCTTCCATTTCGTCTTCCTTGGCTCTGGTTGTTGGTCCATATATCTGAATGATAATGGTATTCACTGGACTTCCTTGTATGCATGTGGATATTATCCTGTCACTCACACACAATATTGTACTTCAAGATGGATCTAGCAATGGCTTTCTTAACTATGAAAGCATAACAAAACTTAACTTTTATAATATTTTATTTTCTGAGTTTAATGAATGTTTACATAGAAGTTACATTTTCATTCATTAATTTTTACACATTATTACCTTTCCCTCCTTTCCCCCTTCCCCAGTTCACCTTTTAATTTTTTAGTATTCATTCACTGTCACACTATTACCTCTCTCTCCCTACCTCACTCCTACCCTGCCAGTATTCTTTGTAGTAATGTACCTCTTATTCCCTGTCATTGTTGTATGTAAAATTCCTAATTATATATTCCTTTTAAATAGTTCTTTCCTTCATCTGTTCCAATTCAATGGTCATTATCTATCCATTCTTATGCTATTCTCCTCTCAATCCCCCCATATCAGACCTGCTTTATAACAGTTGTGTTATGCAACATATGTTCTCTCATGACTGAGCTATTTCACTTAGGAGATTGTCCTCCAGGGTCACCATGTTGTATAATGTTTTATGAGTTCATTCCTTTTGTTTAAATATTGTGTGTATTAGTGGCTGTAAATGTCTGAATTTGCTGAAGACTTATTTTTTAGTGTTTATTTTCATTTATCTGATTTTTTTCTTAATAATTATGCAAATCATGACTACTGCATTTTTTTGCCCAGTCACGTTTCCTGGTGGCATAGTCTGTAGTGGATTGAGCTGTGAACCTAAAGGTGTCAATGGAAAAAGATGAACAGTCTTCTTTCATTACTACGAGGCTGCCATTGGGGTGGGGGTAAGACTGAGAAAAACTGGATGAAATATGTTTACGGCATTGAAGTCTATGGGGGAGAGAATAGTCTAAAAGTATTATATATTAGGGCATTACTTTTATTGTAGGAGTACGCAATGAGCGTTGCAGAGTGGATTATATTTGGGGGTAGGGGGTGGGGTTTGGGGAGGTGCGGGGGTATTGTGTACCAATGAGGGAGTTTTACTTCTGCTTTTCAATGAGAGGAGCAAAGGGGGGGAGGGGGGAAGGGTTTGTGCAGGGAGAAGGGTGCAACAATGAATAAAAGCAATTAAAAAAATGCGTGGGAAAAAAAAAAAAAGAAACCTAATTACTTTTTGTGTGAGTCAAGACTGACTTCATAGCAGTGAGCTGAATATTTTCCAAGGGCTTCATGTTTGTATTGGCCAACATTGAGTAATTCAGAAGAGAAAGAATGTGGATACAATTTTTAAATTTTATTTATTTATGTATTTATTTATCAATATATACTTTCTGTTTTCTGTATTGTGTCTGAGATTGCAGATATAGCAGTGATAAAAGTAAATGACAGGGTTGTTATAATTCTCTGGGAAAAATAGTTTTCTTGTATCTTAAATATAATTTTTAGGGTGTCCTTTAAATAAAATTATCAATGTCAGCCACAACTTGTCATGGTCCACACAGTCAAATGCCTCTGCATAGTCAAGAAAGACATTCTGCTGGTATTTCTTACTTTCATCCAGGATTCATGTAATATCAGCAATGCTATCCCTGGTGCCATAGTCTCTTCTAAATCCACCTTGAACTTCTGGAAATTCCCTATCTATGTACTTTTCCAGCCGTTTTTGAATGATATTTAGCAATATTTTGCTAGCATGTGATATAAATGATAATGATCGATAATTCCCACATTCAGTTGGATCATACTTCTTGAAAATAGGAACAAATATGGACCTCTTCCAATCCATTGGCCAGACAGCTGTCCTCCAAATTTCCTGGCATAGGTTGATGAGTGCATCCAAGTCTGCATCTGGTAATTGAAACAATCAACTGGTACCCCTAGATTCCTAGACCTTATTTTTTGTCTTCAATTCAGCTTCCACTTCCTCTTTCATTACCATTAACTCTTGTTTATATTGTACTTCCTGAAATTTTTCAGTGTCAATCAATTCTTTCTGCTACAGTGACTCCGTGTATTTCCTCCATCTTCCATATTCTTTTGATGCTTTCTGGGTCATTCAATATATTGCTCATAGTATCTTTCAACCTTGCAACATGAGGCCTAAATTAATTTTTAGTTCTTTCAGCTTGAGAAATGCAGAGCGAATTCTTTCCTTTTTACTCTATAATTCTAGCTCTGCACATTCCATTATAATATTTTGCTTTGTCCTCCCAAGTCGTCCTTTGAAACAGTCTGTTCAGCTCTTTAACTTGGACACATTTTCCTTTAGATTTGGTTTCTTGATGTATCAGTGCAATCTTTAGAGTATTTTCTGACATCTATTTCGGTATTTCTTTCTCCTCTGTTTTGTAATGCTCTTTTGCTTTCTTCATGGATGATGTCTTTTAAATCATCCTACAGCTCATCTGGCTATCATTGGTGTTCAATGCCTCAAACCTAGTGTTAAAATGATGATGAAATTTCCATGGAATTGATTCAAGATCATACCTTGATTCATATGGTACTTTTTCTATGGCCTCAATTTGAACTTGACATTGAGACGAAAAAGAATCCCAGAGCACTGGATGTGCTCAAGAGGAAACTATACTTGGAGTAGGAGATTGTTGTATGAACTGACCAGGGGAGTACTGCATGATTTGGAATTTGGGAAGGGAGAGTGTCAGGGATATATTCCATTTTCATACATGTTCAATCTGTATGCTAAACAAATGAACTGAAAAGTTAGATTCTATGAGAAAGAATGTGGCATCAGGGTTGGAGGCAGACTCATCAATAACCTGCATTATGCAGATGACTCTACTTGCTGAAAATGAGAAGGATTTGAAGCACTTGTTGCAGAAGATTAAGGAATGCAGCCTTTAGTACAGATTGTGTCTTACTATCAAGAAAATAAATATTTTTACCACTGGTCCAATAGGTAGTGTCATGATAAATGGAGAGAAGATTGAAACTGTCAACAGCTTCATCTTTCTTGGATCCACAATTAACACCCTTGGTATGAGCAGTCAGGGATGAAAAAGACACATTGCAATAGGAAAATCTGCAGTTAGAGATCTTTCCAAATTACTAAAAAGTAGTGATATCAGTTTGAGGACTAAGGTGTGCCATGGTCTTTCCGATTACTAGCTATGCATCTGAGACTTGGACAATGAATAAGGATGACAGAAAAAGAATTAATGCCTTTGAGCTGTGGTGTTGGAGAAGAGCACTGAACATTCCATGGGCAGCCAAAAAAAACCAAGGTGCAGCTGGAGTGCTCTTTGGAGGCAAGAATGATAAATCATAGATCACATTTTTTGGATATGTTACTAGGAGGTGCTATTCCTTGGAGAGGGACATGATGTTGAGAAGGGTGGAGGGTTGGCAAAGGAGAGGAAGCCTGTAAACCAGGTGGATTGACAAGGTGACTGCTCTAATGGACTCTTGTATGTCAGGAAGTGTAAGGATGGCGTAGGACAGGACTAGGTTCAGATCTTTTGTTTGTAGGGTCTCTATGAGTCATACTCGACTTGATGACAACTAACTATAACAACAGCAACTTTAAATACACTGTGGTAGTAAGTGTGGTTTCTCTTTTGCAATGATTATTTGAATTTTAAACAATTAATGGTATGTTGTTGTTGTTGTTAAGTGTCATTGAGTCATAGATAACTCATAGCAACCCTATGAATAAAAGAATTGAACACTTGTATAACTTTCATCGTTTTTCCAAATTCATAGAGTTTCTGGAGGTAAGCTATTTCAGAAGTGAATGCCACTCCTGCTTCCAAGCTTGTTTTAATTGGTGAGCTCCAACAAACACTGTCCACCATGGGTAACCATTATCACATCAATGTCACAGTATTTAGCATTACAGCAACCATGAGTTACCTCTATACAGCAAATTGACAGTCCAGTGATATACCACTTAGAAGAATGTTTGACCGAAAAACAATTAAAACCAGGCCTGAGGGCCACAGATCAAAATCACCCACCTTTGGCTTGGTAGAATCACTTTCTGTCCACTAGGAGTTCTCTCACTTCTGAAATAGCTTGCCCCCAGAAACTCTATGAAGATGGAGAAACTATGAAAGTTATAAAAGTGTTCAGGTCTTTCATTTATAGGGTCACTATGAGTTGTCTAGGACTTGAGGACACTTAACAACAAAAACAATAATGTAATTTTAAAAGACGAAGGACACAATACTTTAAACTTTTATATTTAGGTAAACTACCAGACAAATATCATTGAACATGGAACTGTATTTACTGATATGCTTTTCATAATACTAGATTTGGGGGAAATGCAAATGCATATCATATAGTCTATTATTTAAGGATAATGACAATAATAATTTGGAGGATATTTTATTCAATTATATAAAAAGTTTCATGAAAAAAAGATGTAGATATAGATCATTATAGTATAACTTACCAAAAACAGACATTACAAAGAAACGTTTTCTTCCTGCTGACAAACAAAACTTACTTCGTTCAAAAGAGATGGAACTTAAGGTATCCCTCCAAATTCGTAGGAGACACAGATAATAAGCACATTTACAGTCACCCAGTAGCAAGACTGAAATTATCCATATTCCTATTAGGCTAAAACATAAAGAGAAGTGTTAGCTAACTACATGGTCATATTTCTACAGTCACTGTGGATAATGAAATTTCTTACTAAAATAATGAGGAGAAAAGAGACTGTTCTCCACAAGAGAGAGATTTTTCTTTTTTAAAAAAGAAATTTCTTTGCCTTCACAAAATGAACACAGAGAAAAGATGACTTATTTTTCATAAATTTTTTATTGCAGCTATAGCAAAGTCACACAAATGCAAGTTTACTCTCATATCCAGCTCTGTAAGAGTCTGGGAAAATTCTAGCTCATGTAGAATAGATTATACTTTACCCTCTTCTGTGATGGTTAAGATTGTGCTTCTCCTTGCCTGAGCCATTATTCAGAGCTGCGAAATAGGCTAGAAGATATGTAATGTTGTAGTGTTTATTGATTTGGGGATCTGATATAATGTAATTACTCATTGAGTAGATTTGTTACAATGCAATCATTTCCAGGGTGAGATTTATTTTGGATCACAAATCACTTGAAAGGGATTTTCCCAAGAGGTGTAACCTGAATCCAACATATGAGAAAGTTCTGGCTAAGGTTTGGCTTTTTTGTTTTCTTTGGAACCTGCAGTCATCCCTTTGTAATCTCCCCTCTGATTCTTTGGACTACTGCCTGTCATATAGCCTTATAAGTTAACCTTTACAGCCTATGAACTGACACTTAGTGACATGTAGTTAATCAGTTTCTGCAACTAAAAGAATTGCAGCATACTCTCTGAACATGAATGTAGGCCTTCCCATACTCTACAACCACATGAGTCTTTTCCTTGATAAAGATCTCTATCTAACTCACATGGAAACTTGATGGTGTGATCTGTAACTTGTCAAACTGCTAACTAAAAGACTGAAAGCAATAATAAAAGAAAGACTGAGCCAAATCTATGAGTTGCCCCAAAGGAGAAAGGTAGTCAATGTTCTATAAATATTTACAATTTTACAAAACCAATGAAGGCTGTTTGTTGTGCTATCTACCTCGTGGCAATGGTTTAGTGTTTTAGTACTTGCAAACGTAAGTTTCACTGATTTTGCTTTTCTAGTAAACCCTAACTTTAAGACACACTTTCAATTTCTACTGACACCCTTTCAATTTCTGCACATTTTCATGTTAAACCATCAAGTAAGTGAATTAAAAGAATAATACCAGTTACAGTAAAAACTAGTTGAATTTGGTCAAATGACCTAATCAGAATGAAATTGTTAGCTGCTATTGGTTCAGTTACAGTTCACCAACCCTGTAAACAACAGTTAGAAACCTTGGCTTATTCTGTTCCATCCTTATGAACTTCTCCTTGCTTAATTAAATACATGGTAGAGTCACGGTGTCAATCCAGCCCATTAAGGACATTCCTCCCTTTCACTGGCCTTCTACCTTTATCAGTATCATGTCTTTTCCCAAGGATTGGCTTCTCTTGAAAACATGCTCAGAGTATGTGGGATAATACATATTCTATTATATGTGTGTATGTCGTTTTTTTACCATTGTGTCAGAACCATCCTATAGCTGACCCTCTGGCAGGTTTTCAAGGCAGTTAGTTAATCACACAGGAGGAGATTGCCCATTTTTCTCAGGCAGAGAAGCTGGTGGCCTTGAACCACGTACCTTCAGAATTGCAGCACAGCTTCTTGCCGCTAGGCCACCAGAGCTCCATATGTGTGTGTGTGTACTAAATGATAAAGAAATATGTTTATGTTGACCTTTTAAAATTAAGCTTCGGTGCAATTTTAGGCTTATTTCTTTATGATGATGGGTATGTATTTTAAATTACTAGTTTAGATATCTTAGAAATGCTTTAAAATCAGTGACTCACTGTTGTTATTATGTTGTTATGTGCCATCGAGTCACCTGTGACTCATAGCAACCCTATGTACAACAGCCCTAAACCCTGCCCTATCCTGTGCCAATCTTATTGTCTCCGACACACCTACCCCCAGTACCCCAGTCACTGAATCAATCCATCATTGAGGGTCTTCCTCTTCTGTGCTGTCCCTCCAACCTCCCAAGCATGACGTCCCTTTCCAAGTACTTGTCTCTCCTTGCAACATGTCCAAAATATGCCAGATGAAACTTTAGAATCCCTGCCTCCGAGGAGCAGCCTGTCTTCACCCTCTCCAGGACAAACTTGTTCATTGTCTTAGCAGTCCCCGTCCAACACCACAGCTCTAAGGCATCAATTCTCTTTCTATCCTCCCTAGTCATTGTCCAGCTCTCTGCTGTATAGCAAGTGATTCAAAGACCTTGGCCTATATCAGGTGCACCTTAGTCTCCACACTGACATCATTGCTCTTCAGTACTTCAGAGAGGTGTCTAAAGGCAGCCTTCACAATACATCCTTTAATTTCCTAGTTGCTCAGGTCAAGAGTGTTGACTGTGGAGCCAAGCAAACTAAAATTGTGAACAATCTCAATCTCTTCACCATCCACCATGATACTGACAATCGGCCCAATGATGAGAATCTTTGTTTTCTTAATATTGAGCCTCAATCTATACTGAAGACTACAGTCTCTGACCTTCCACAGCAAGCATTTCAGGTCCTCCTCAGATTCAGGAAGCAGGCTTGCATAATCTCACTAGAATGCAAAAATTAAATTTACTTGAGAATGTAGAGAAAAGTAAAGGAATTATATTAAAGTTAAATGAAATATTTAATTTGTAGATTATGCAGTGAGTAAGAATTTGAGAAACCCAAATGCAGCACTTCTCTGGCAGGTTTGAATCTACGATCACCATAAAAAACAAACAAAAAAAAACCACAAACAGAGCAATCATCTCCCAGGAGATTTACACCCTCCTGAAAGTCTGCTGGAGGGTCAGCTATGTGTCTGTTCTAAATGAATGGCAATAATCTGAGTTGAGTTGCATTTATTTGTTCTCATTTTGAGTTGATAAGAAGATAATAAGGCTGAGTCCAATTTAAGGCACAGACGCGACCATGATATTGACTTTTATAGTCATGTTTCTAGGGATCTCTGGTGACTTAAAGGTGTGGAGCTGAGCTGCCATCCCAAAGGCACACAGTTCAAAGTCAGTTGTCCCACAGGAGAGAAAGGTGAAGTCAACTGCAACGCAATTTGCTTCCTCTGAAAACCCACTGGAGGGTAAGGTAAACGTGAATTCTGACTAGACCACACAAGTAACAGTGATTATGTTTCTTAACTGTAGTGACAGCCAAGCTAGAGGTCAGACGTAGTCACAGATACTGTTGAAATTTCCTGTCTGCATCTTCCAAATTGTAAAATCAAATGCAAAAACACCAAACCAACCAACCAACCCACCAAACAAACAAACAAAAAACAACAGTAACCAAAACAAACAAACAAACAAACAAATAAACAAACAAAAAAAAGACTTCCTATTGGCAGGAAGTGATTTGGACTCATAGCAATCCTCTAAGATATTAGAACTGCTCCATAGGATTTCCAAGACTAAATTTTACAGAAGCATACTGCCACACCTTTTCCCCATACTGTAGCCAATGGATTAAAACACATTAACCTTTTGTTTAGTAAGTGTTATTATAAAGTGTGCCATGAGAGCACTTTTTCAATGGACTCTTGGAAATTACATTTCAGCTGATGAGAGAATAGTTTAAAAGTAATATATTTTAGGGCATTATGATTATCATAAGAGTTTGGAATGAGGGTTGCAGAGTGGAGTATACTCGGGGTGGTGTTGGAGGTGGGAGGGTGCAGGGGGATTGTATACCAATGAAAGAGTTTTTCTTTTGCTTTTCGGGGAGAGGAGTGAACTTGGGGTTGTAGTAAGTGGGGAGTTACCCTGCTAATTCAAAGGCTATCCTTCTTTATTGATTTGAGTACACCGGTGTCTCTGCAGTGGATATATACAACTCTAATGTGATATGCAACTTCTGAAAACCTACAGGAAGGTCAGGTGTGAGTTGGTTTTGAATTGACAGTTCTACATACTAGTCTGATGGTCTCAGAATGGTCAGAATTCAGTCTTTCAATTAAAAGTTAGAGTCCCTTTAGGAGAATAAAAATCCTTTGGAATGAAAATAGCTAGAGAGAGAGTAAAAACTTTAACAGACCTAGTCCAGCACTGTGGAAATGTATGTGCAAAAAAAAAAAAACTTTTAAAAAACCACCCAAAAGCAAATAGCCAATGACAAACCTATAGATTGCAGTTCTACTCTGACACATATGAAGTTTCCGTGAGATGAAACTAACTCCCAGGTAACTGAGCTTAAATAGTTGTTGAAGGTGGGAAATAGAGCTCAAGTATTTATTTAGATCACTTATGAGAGATCTTGGTGACAGGGAATGGCAAAGGAAATGCTAACTAAGTAAATAAATCAGAAACTGTTCTGGACAATGGTGTGAAGTGGTGGCAAAACAACACAAGTAAGAGAGTCATCTGAAAAAGGGGATAGCAGAGGAGCAGGCCCCAAGGGCCACCATAAATCCATCAAAAGTTGTGTGTGCATTACCATGAAGATGTGTAAACTTGACTCCCACTGAAAAATAAATACATATACTCACATATAAGGGTCAGACTGTTCATAGTCTGTTATGAATATCTAATAAACCTGTTTCTTTCACTTGTTCTTACTCATTGTCAGTTTCTTTCTCTGGAAATCTTCTATCAAAGTCTTATTTCCAAGTCAGAGCTTTCTAGTTCTTACTTGAAGAAGGCCCTGAACCTCTTTGGAAATCATCCCCTTAACATTGGTAGCACAATTTTCTTTTAAAAACACCTGATTTTTCTCAATAAACATGTAGAGTCTGGAAACTGCTGAGTTATAAATACTAACATTGAACTGATGTTATTTGCATATGTGCCTCAATGAGGACTGAAGACTTTCAGATTATAAATACTTCTTGCTTGGTTTAATAATTTATTGTTCTGATATATACATATATGTGATAAACACTGAAATAATGTACTTGTTTTATGCCAACAACTTGGTACTGACTCTAAGCAACTCTAAACTACAGAACAAAAGACTCTGATGATACCTATGTAAATAAACTTTTAAAATACATAAATAACACTGTCATAAAAATTTATAATGAAGAGGCTTAATATTCTCAATTTCATGTTGTTACTGTACAATTCCCAGCAACTCTACAAATAACAGATCCGAACCTTGCCTTTTACTGTATTCTTCACAATCTCCATTGTGCTGAAGCACGTTGTTACCGACACTGTGTCAATTCACCTCTTTAGGATCTTCCTCTCTTTTAACTTTTATCTCTACCTTTCCCTGCATGATGCCTTTTTTCCCAAAGATTGATCTTTTGTGACAAATTCAAAAGTAGGCAAGATTAAATTTCATCTTCTTTGTATATCTATCTATCTATCTATCTATCTATCTATCTATCTATCTCTACCTATCTCTATCTCTCTCTCTATCATCTCTATCCATATCCATATCCATATCTATATCTATTTCTATCTATATCATCTATCTCACCCTGATTGCACTTTATTCAAGACAGATTTGTTTGTTCTTTTGACAATTGATGGTATATTAAATGTTATTTTCCAATACTGATAGAGTGATATTAACAAGTTTAGGATTATTCAACTATATAACATAGTTGTAAAACTAACATCATGTGCCTCCAAAGCTGGTTGGAAGGCCAATTAATATTTGCATTGCCATAGAATCTGGCTTCAATTTCTCTATAATCGCATAAAATACGTTAAGCTGTCTATTTTCCAGGTATGAAGATGTATCTTTCTTTGAATTAACAATTGTCTTTTCTCAGTCATATGTAAACTGTGCCCCAACTGGATGTTAACTAAAAATTCTATGCAAGAATCCTAAAGCTTTTTTTTCTAAGTGGAGGGGGTTAGGGGACTGATGTTGGGGAGTAGGGGAATCATGGGGTCCCAGAGTCTGATGAATGGATAGAAGAGTGAAGGGATTATGAAAGATCCACTGAGGACCTGAAAAGCCTGGATGATAGTGGGCATAGATTAATAACAATTAATTCTAAAAGACACAATTAGAAGAATGATCATAAGAAACATAATATATTTTTTTAAAAAAAGCAAAACAAACAAAAAGATTTTTTTAGAGAAAAAAAGAAAAGATTTCCGTTTTACCAAAGTCGTATATACAATATTGCCTATATGGGCTTTCAGTTAAACTGTTGTTCTCTGAGATGTCATAAATTCCCAGGCCAGCAGCTCATTATGTCAAGATATTTTGTTTATTGATTAGAAGTTTTCACATATTTTCCCCTTAAATATTCTACTATATTTGACCCTTAAATATTCTATTATATTCATTAATAGATTTGCATAATGTATAACAGACGTATAGGAACATTCTGACATATATGTATCTTGTTATTGTTATGTGCTGTCGAGTCACCTGCACCTCGCAGCAACCCTATATACAATAGCTCTGAAGACTGCCCTGTCCTGAGCCAGTCTCACTGACTCTGAAACATCTACCCCCTTGCCCTAGTTACTGTATCAATCCATCTCATTCACTGTCTTCTTCCTCTTCTGCTCTGTCCCTCCACCCTTTTGAGCATGATGTCCTTCTCTAAAAATTGTCCCTCCTGGCTGCATCCTAAATTATGTGAGACAGAGTTTTAGAATCCAAGGAGAAACTTGATTTCACCTTCTCCAAAACAGACCTGTTTGTTTCCTTGGCAGTCTGTGCTATATTCAAGACTCTTCTCTAGCACTACAGTGCAAAGGCATCAATTTTTCTTTTGTTATCCTTAGACATTGTTCAGCTCTCTGATGCATAGCAAGTAATTGTGAAGACCATGACCTGAATCAGATACCCCTTACTCTCTAGACTGATATTGTTACTTCTCAGTATACTTGAGAGATCCTTGACAGCAGATATACTTAATGCAATTTGTCTTTTGATTTTCTGACTGCTGTTGCCAAGAGTATCGACTGTGAAGACAATCAAGTTGTAACTACTAATAACCTCAATATCTTCTCCATCCATCACTGTGCTGCCAATAGTCCCAGTGGTGAGAATCTTTGTCTTCTTAATGTTGAGTTTCTATCCATTTGAAGAAAATTGTCCTGCAGCAAGTGCTTTAGGTCCTTATAGGTTTCAGCAAGCAAGATTGTATTATCTGCATACTGTAGGTTGTTCATGAATCTTCCTCCAATCTTGATGCCACCTTCCTCTTCATCAAGCCTAGCCTCCCAAATGATCTCTTCTGCATATAGATTGAAAAAGTATAGAGACAGGGCACATCCCTGATGCACTCCATTCCTGATTTTGAACAGTACAATATTTCCCTGATCTGTTCTGTTTTCTGGCCCAAGTATAGGATTTACATAAGCACACAATCAAGTGTTCTGGGATTCCCATTCTCCTTAAGGTTAACCACAGTTTGTTGTGATCCACACAATCAAATGCCTTTGCATAGTAAATGAAACACAAATAGACACTCCTCTGGCACTCTTTGTTTTCTAGCAAGATTTACCTGACATTGGTGATAATGTCTCTAGTGCCATAACTTCTTCTAAACCCAGCATGTGCCTCTGGTAGTTCTGTCAATGTACTGTTCCGGTCATTTCTGGATAATCTTCAGCAGGATTTTGCTTGTGTGTGATTTTAGTGATGTTGTATGACAATTTCCACACTGTTGGGTCACCTTGTTTTAGAATGAGAATAAATATGGATCTCTCCCAGTCAGTTGGCCAGATAATTGTCCTCCAAATTTCCTGGCACAATCTGGTGAGCACATCCAGGGCAGCATCTGTTTGCTGAAACATATCAGTTGTACATTCCACCATTCCTGGGGCTTTATTTTTTTCCAGGTCTTTCAGAGCAAACTGAACTTCCTTCTTCATTACCATTTTCTCTTGATCATATGTTGTTTCATGAGATTCTTCTGTGTCAGTCAATTCTTTTTGGTACAGGGACTCTATATACTCCTTCCTACTTATTTTAATACTTCCTGGATCATTCAATATTCTGTCCATAGTATCTTTAAGCTGCAACTCACAGCTTGAATTTGATCTTTAGTTCTTTCAGCTTAAGAAATGATGAAAGAGTTTGGCCCTTTTGATTTTTTTTTTTTACTTCAATTCTTTGCACATTTCATTACAATACTTTGTCTTACTGAGCTGGAGTTTGAAATATTCTATTCAGCTTCTTAACTTCTTGAATTCTTCCCTTTGCTCTGGGTTCTCTGTGCTCTAGTGAAATATTCAGCATCTCTTCTGATGCCCATTTTGATCTTTTCTCCTTCTGTCTTTGAAAAGGCTCTTTGCATTCTTCTTATTGTTGTTGTTCTTGTTATGTGCCGCCGAGTTGCAGGTGACTCATAGCGACCCTATGAACAAAAGTCATGGACCCCCTCCTGTATAAGTTTCCTCCTTTCTCCATGTTCATAGGATTTCCAGAGGCAAGCTATTGTGGAAGTGGATGCCACTCCTGCTTCCAATTTGCATTCTTAGTGGATGATACTCTTGATATCCTCCCACAGCTCATCTGGTCTTTTTCATTAGCTTTCAAGGCCTCAAACCTGTTTCTCAGTTGTTTTTAAAATTCAGGTACAGACTCAAGGTCAAATTTTGATTCTTATGGATTTTTTTTACTCTCTTTATCTTTAATTTGAACTTGCATATGAGCAGTTGATGGATTTATTCCTCAATCAGTACCTGGCCTAGTTTTAACTGTTGATATTGAACTTCTCCAATGATTTCTTCCAGAGATGTAATCAAACTGATTCCTGAGCGTACCAATAGATAACTCCTATGTGTATAGTCTGCATTTATGTTTCTTATAAAAGTTATATGATATGAATAAATCTGAATAAATCTGAAAAAAGTTATTTGATATGAATAAATTGATTGTGTAAAATTCCATCATTCTATTCCCAACCTCATTTACATCACCTACTCCATGTTTTCCAACTACCAATCTTTCTTCTTTCTTCCCAAAATTTGCATTTCAGTCACCTATTATTATTATTGCATTTTGATAGTATGTCCAATTGATTTCTGACTGGAAAATTTGGTTAAAATCATCTCTTTCCTCCTCTTTGGCTCTGATATATATATATATATATATATATATATATATATATATATATATATATATATATATATATATATATATATATGTATATGTATATATATGTATATAGATATATGTTCATATGTCTAGTTCCATTTATATTCCTATAACTCTTCAGATTGAGTTTATTACCTTTATTGCAAAGTTGTGTGTGTGATAGTATTTATCTGTACTGTATTTATCCTTTGTGCTCTTTCCTCCATTTTCCCTTGCCTTCAATTTTTGTGATGGTCTACCTTTGATGAGCATTGCCTTTCCCTTCACCCAAATAAATATATGTCTACCATCTGATTGTGGTACATTCCATATCATATGCTGTTTTTCACCAAAAGTCAAGCATCTTTGGTGATTTGAATCCACTAGTGGCTGTGTTGGAGAAAGATAGAAAGTCTCCGCTCATTAAGATTTACAATCTTGAAAACCACATGGAGGGTTACTGTGAGTTAGAACCAACTCAACTAATATAAGATAGACTCAAATAACATAGACCCTCTAGTTAGTGAGTTACTATTTCACCCTTCATTCCCTTTCAACTACTGATAAACATCAAGAAAAGTGTCTTTCATTGTGTGAATGTTTACTTGACATTACATAGTAGTAGAGTGGAACAGCACATCAACAGAGAACTACCAGAAGTCCAGGCTGGGTTTAGAAGGGGTCGTGGTACTAGAGATATTGTAGCTGATGTTAAATGGATCTTAGCTGAAAGCAGGGAATACCAGAGGAATGTCTATCTGTGTTTCATTGACTAAGCAAAGGCTGTGTGGCTCATAACAAACTATGGCTGACTCTGAGAAGAATGGGAATCCCTGAATACTTGATTGTTCTTATGTGAAACTTATACTTGGACCAGGAGACAGTCGTCAGAACAGAGCAAAGGAACACTGCATGGTTCAAAATTGGGACGGGTGTACGCCAGGGATGCATCTTATCTCCATACCTTTTCAACCTATATGCAGAACAGATTACCTGGGAGGCTGGGCTCTATGAGGAGAAATGTGTGGTCAAGGTTGGTGGACGATTTATCAACAATCTGTGTTATGCAGATGACACAACCCTGCTTCCTGAAACTGAGGATGACATGAAGCATTTGCTGCAGAGCATTAAGGACTGCAGCCTCCAATATGGATTGAGGCTCAATGTCAAGAAGACAAAGATTCTCACCACTGGACCAATTGGCAGCATCAGGATGGATGGTGAAGAGATTGAGATTGTACACAGCTTTAGTTTGCTTGGCTCCACAGTCAACAGTTTTGGCACCAGTCGCCAGAAAATTAAAAAGCGCATTGCCATGGCAAAGTCTGCTGTTAGGGACCTCTTCAAAGTACTGAAGAGCAATGGTGTCTTCGTGGTGACTAAGGTGTGTCTGATACAGACTATGGTCTTTGCAATCACTTGTTATGCATCAGAAAGTTGGACAATGACCAAGGGGGATAGAAGGAGAATTAATGCCTTTGAGCTGTGGTACTGGAGAAGAGTATTGAGAATACCATGGACTGCTAAGAAAACTAACAGATTTGTCCTGGCAAGGGTTAAACCGGGTGGCTCTTTGGAGGCAAGGATTCTGAGGTTTCGTCTAATATACTTTGGACATGTTGTGAGGAGAGACCAGTCCTTGGAGAAGGGCATCATGCTTGGGAGGGTGGAGGGACGGCGCAGGAGGGGAAGGCCCTCTATGAGGTGGATTGATTCAGCGACTGGGATAATCGGGATGGGAGTGTCAGAGACAGTGCAATTGGTACAGGACAGAGTAGAGTTTTAGGCTGTTGTACATAGGGTCGCTATGAGTTGCAAGAGACTCGACGGCATATAACAAGAACAACAACAACAACAGACTTATATTAGTTCTTTAGTGATGGGCTAATTCCAATTTCAACATCGTGAAATAGACAATATTTTAATGCATTCAGAAATGTGTTGTTGTTATGTACCATCAAGTTTCTTGTGTTTTCTCCTAGCTGTCCATGTTATATTAAATACTCTTCTTCAGCACCACAGCTCAAAGGCAGAAATTCTCCTTCTATCACCACAAGTCATTGTCCAGCTTTCTGATGCATAGCAAGTTACTGCAAAGCCATGTCCTGGATTAGGCACACTTTAGTCTCCAGACTGGCATAGATTCTCTTCAATATCTTGGAGAAGTCCCTTACAGCAGACTCTCCCAGTACAGCTCATGTTTTGATTTCCTGGATGCTGGTGTCAAAAGTATTGATTGTGGAGCCAAATCTAACAAAACCCTCCAATTAAATCTTACTATTTCTGCTTTCCGTCTTCCTCTTTCTTTTCTATAATTTCATTTTAATTGTTTCTTCTTTTCTAACTTACTACGAGATATTTTAATAACACAAATACTTTATTTTTAAAAAAGGAAAGTTAGAGTGACAATAGTGCACACATTAATTTCAGAGAACTCTGCATGCAAAAAATACATTTTACTTACATTCTGTTTGTTTTACTCCAGGATAATTAATTAATACCATTGAGTGTTATATTTCAAACTTGAAATAAAAATAATAAACCCTCACATGGTTACATGAGGCCTAATAGAATTCTGTACTAGCTGTCAAAGTTAAACATAAATATATTTTTTACCTAGTTCTAACACATAAACCAATAAATACATATTTTTTCTCTATTATAAAAGTATGAATTTCTGTAGACATCAGAAAAATATTTTTTGCAGATATTATTTGCTTAAAGAATCCACTGACATCAAATGTGCATTATTCTTACATGAATTTGTTTCGTGATCAATGATAATAATTTCTTCATTTTTACTTATTTTATTCATGAATGAAAACATAAAAATATTTTGCAATATAAGGAGATTGAATTACACTTAGCACACTCAGATTGAAAGAAAATACTTTGAAAATTTTAAGAAGCCACAGTCGATTTTCCAAACATAACTTCTCCATATAGTTAAATAAAAACAAAATTCTGGGCTTTATTTAGAGTAAAAATAAAAAAATAAAATATAAGGAAATATTTATTAATGTCCGAAGTAAATGATTTAATCATCTAATATTCAAAGCCCATATTGGATTATTAAGTATTTTATTTAGTGTTTTGCCTATCTTTGTCATTAGATGTCATCAAATTGGGTCCAAACCATTATGACCCCATGTAATGCTATTATTATTGTTAGATATTCTCAGGTTGATTACAACTAATAGTGACCTTTTGAACCTTGCCCTATCCCAAACTATCTTCGTAATTTCTAATATGCTTTAGCTTATTGCAACAGCCACTGTTTATATCCATTTTGTTGAAGGTCTTCCTTTCACTTACTTTCTACATTTTTCAGGATGATGTCTTTTCAAAGGACTGAATCTCTTCACAACATGTCAAAAGTATGTGAGATGAGATTTCATCATCCTTGCTCTAAGAAGCATCCTAGTTACAGCTCCTTCAATTCATACTTACTTGTTCTTTTGGCAGTCCTGGTATATGGTATACTCATATAATACCACAATTCACAGGCATCAGTTGCTCAAAAATCTTTGCTCTTTAGCACTTAGGAGAGGTCCTTCACAGTTCATTTTCCTAATACAACAAGTCTTTAGATTTCTTGACTGTTATTACCCTGGTTGTTGATTATACGTCCAAGTAAAATGGCCTATGCTGAATCCAGCTTGAATTTTTAGTAGCTTCCTGTCAGTGTATTATTCCAACCTTTATAAAAAAATAACCATTAGCAATATTTTATTTACATATGATATTAATGATATTAATGATTTTGTTCTATAATTTTCACATTCTCTTTGATCACCTTTATTTGTAAGGTGAGCAAATAGAGATCTTTACCACTCAGTTGATCAGAAAATTATCTACTAAATTTCTTAACATACATTAGGGAGCTCATCTAAAGCTATAACTATTTGTTTAAACACCTAATTTGTATCCAATAAATTCTTAGTCTTATTTTTTGCCAATGTCTTTATTGTAACTTGTGTGTCATCTTTTATTATCACTGCTTTTTATCAACTGACTGGAAGAGATTTATATTTGTTCCCATTCCAAAGAAAGGTGATGTGACAAAGTGTGAAAATTATCTAACAATATCATTAATATCAAATGTAAGCAAGATTCTGCTGAAAATTATGCAAAAATGACTGAAACAGCACATCAACGGAAAACTGCCAAAAGTATAGGCTGGGTTTAGAAGTGGCTATTATATTATCTTATATTATATTATATTAATCTAATGTTAATTGGATCTTGGCTGAAAGGAAGGAATACCAGAAGAATGTATCTCTGTGTGTTATTTACTGTACAAAGGCAATTGACTGTATGGATCACAACACACTTTACCTGACTATGAGAAGAATGAAAATCCCTGAATACTTAATTGTGCTTATGTGAAACCTATACTTGGACCAGGAGGCAGTTATCAGCACAGAGCAAGAAAACACTTGCATGGTTAAAAATTGGGAATGGTATACAGCAGGAGTGTGTTCTTTCTCTATACCTTTTCAATCTATATGCAGAACAGATTATCTGGGAGGCTGGGCCCTATGAGAAGAAATGTGGCATCGGGATTGGAGGAAGAGTCATCAACCCTCTGTAATATACAGATTATACAACCCTGCTTGCTGAAACTGAGGAGGACCTGAAGTGCTTGCTGCAGAAGGTCAAGGATAGTAGCCTTCAATATGGATTGAAGTTTAACATCAAGAAAACAAAGATTCTCACTTCTTGGCTAATGGTATCATCCTGATAAATGGTGAAGAGATGGAGATTGTTAACAACTTTAGTGTGCCTGGCTTCACAATCAATGCCAACAACCAGGATATTAAAAGACGTATTGCATTGGGAAAGTTTGCTATCAGAAACCTCTCTAAAGTACTGAAGAGCAAGGATGAGAGTCTGGAGACTAAGGTGAACCTGATCTAGGGCATGGTCTTTGCAATTACTTGTTATATGTCAGAGAGCTGGACAATGACTAGGGATGATAGAAGGAGAACTGATGTCTTTGAGCTTTGGTGCTAGAGAAGAGTATTGAATATACCATGGAATGCTAAGAGAACAAATAGTTTCATCCTAGATAGAGTGAAAACATCCTGTTCCTTAGAGGCAAGGAATCTGAGGCTTCCTCTGACCAACTGTAGAAATGCTGCAAGGAGGGACCCGTCCTTAGAGAGGGATGTCATGCTTGGGAGGGTGGAGGAACAGCACAAGACAGGAAGACCCTCAATGAGATAGATTGATTCAGTGACTTTGGCAATCAGGGTAGGTGTGTCAGAGAAAATAAATTAGTACAGGATAGAACAAGTTTTAGGATTGTTGTACATAAGGTCACTATGAGTTGCAGGTGACTTGATGGCACATAACAGCAACAACAATAACAACAACTTCTTGAAATGGTTCCATGTCATCCAATTTTTCTTGGTGCTTTGACTCTGTGTGTTGCTTTCATCTTCTTTTGATATTTCCTGCATAATTAAATATTTTCCCCATAAATCCTTCATTGTTGTAACTCAAGGCTTAGATTCGTTCTTTGGTTCTTTCAGCTTGAAAATTGTCAAGTATGTTCTTCCTTTTTGGTTTTCTAACTTCAGTTTTTTTCACTTTTCCTTATGAATAGTAAAATAGCATTGTTAGATATAGTACAAGAATCAGAACCCTTCAGATTTGTGGTGCTGTGTCCTATTGAGTCAGTTATGACTCATAATGTCTTCATAATAAATGACTCTGAACCATGCCTTGTCCTGAGCCAGTCTTACCACCTCTGACACACTTGACAACACTGCTACAAGCACTGTGTCAATCCATCTTATGAAGAGTCTATTGCTCTTGTGCTGACCCTTTACCATTCCAAGCCTGCTAGGACTCTGGTGACATAGTGTTAAGGAGTTGCATAGCAACTCAAAGGCAAGCAGTTCAAATTTACCACGTAAATGGAGAGAAAGTGACAATCTCCTCACATGTCATGTAGTGCTTCTAATAACATTCTGGAATGTTAGCTATGAATCAATTTTGACTAGATCATGACACATAACAATGACTCTCTTAAAAGGTACTGAATGAAAATGAGGAAAAACAGCTTAAAACATCCATTTGAAATTGGAACACAGACTGCACAAAATATGAATTTAGGAAAATTGGAAATTATCAATAATGAAATGGAAAATATAAAGATCAACAGTCTAGGGATTAGTGAATGGAGATGGATATTTATTGGTGGTATAACACTGGTCTGTGCATTGCTGTACAGAGGTAACTCGTGGCTGCTGTGATACTAAACACTGTGACACTGATGTGCCAAATGAGATAATGGTTACCCATGGTGGACAGTATTGATGGAGCTTCCTGATTAAAACAAGCTTGGAAGCAAGAGTGGTATCCACTTCTGAAATGTTATACAAGTGCTCAGGTCTCTTGTTAATAGGGTCGCTATGAGTCATCTACTGCTTGACGGCACTTAAAAGGAAAACCAAGGACATGTTGCCTCCAAGGATAAACTTGGTTTCACCCCCTCTAAGACACATCTGCTTGATCTCTTGTCTAGGTCATTTAAATTTAAAAACCATCTTAATAATAGACTTGATGCACTGAACAAAAGTAAATGAGAACAATAAGTTGATCAGTTGTGGAATGACATCAAAGAGGCCATCCATAAAGAAAACAAAATCATTACAACTACAGGTAAAAAAGAAAAGAGCAAAATGGATGTTAAAAGAGTCTTTAAAAGTTGCACTAAAACATTTTGTTGTTATTGTTATTATGTGCTGTCGAGTTGCTTGTGACTCATAACAACACTATGAACATCTGCTATGTAGTTTGCTCGAACTTGAGCCAATCTTATTGTCTCTGACACACCTAGCCCCATTGTCCCAGTCACTGAATCAATCCGTCTCATCCAGGATCTTCGTATTTTGCACTATCCTTCCACCCTGCCAGGCATGAAATCCTTCTCTGAGGATTTTTTCCTCGCAACATGATCAAAGTGTTTCAGGTGGACGATGAGAAACTTTGTCTCCAAGGAGTAGCCTGGTTTCACCCTCTCTAGAATGAAACCTGTTTGTTTTCCTAGTAGTCCAAAGTATATTCAATACTCTTCTCTAACACAAGAGCTCAAAGGCATCAACTCTCCTTTCATGAATTGTCGCATAGCAAGTAATTACAAAGACCATGGCTTGACTTAGGTGTACTTTAGTCTCCAGACTGACATCTGCTGGGGGGCAGAACAACACAATAAAAGACATTTTCTTCTTGTTGTATACAGTAGAGTCGTATCTGACCCACAGCTGACTCCTCCAGTGGGTTTTCAGAGGCAGTTAATTGCACACGAGGAGATTGCCCACCCTTCTCCTGAGGAGCCGCCAGCAGATTAGAACTGCATGCCGTAAGGATTTACATGCAGCTTTTTGCCACTCTGCTCTATCCTGTCCCAATTGCACTGTCTCCGATACAGCCATGCTGATTACCCCGGTCACTGAATCAATCCACTTCGTGGAGGTCTTCCCCTCCTGCACCGTCGCTCCACCCTCCCAAGCATGAAGTCCCTCTCCAAGGACCTGTCCCTCCTTAGAACATGTCCAAAGTATGTTAGAAAAAGCCTCAGAATCCTTGCCTCCAAAAAGTAGCCTGGTTTAACCCTCTGCAGGATGAATCTGTTTGTTTTTCTAGCAGTTCATGGTACACTCAATACACTTCTCTAGCACCACAGCTCAAAGGAATCGATTCTTCTTCTATCCTCCCTAGTCATTGTCCAACTCTCTGATGCATAACAAGTGATTGCAAAGACCATGGCCTGTATCAGACTCACCTTAGTCTCGAGAGAGACACCATTGCTCTTCAGTACTTTGGAGAGGTCCCTAACAGTAGACTTTTCCATGGCAATACATCTTTTCATTTCCTGGCTACTGGTGTCAAGAGTGTTGACTGTGGAGCCTAGCAAACTAAAGCTGTGTACAATCTCAATCTCTTCACCATCCATCCTGATGCTTCCGGTTGGTCCAGTGGTGAGAATCTTTGTCTTGACATTGTGCCTCAATCCATATTGGAGGCTGCAGTCCTTAATGCTCTGCAGCAAATGCTTCATGTCCTCCTCAGTTTCAGGAAGCAGGGTTGTGTCATCTGCATAACAGAGATTGTTGATCTTCCATCAATCCTGATGCCACATTCCTCCTCATACAGCATAGTGTATCGGATAATCTGTTCTGCATACAGGTTGAAAAGGTATGGAGACAAGACACATCACTGACATACGCCCTTTCCAATTTTGAACCATGCAGTGTTTCCTTGCTCTATTCTGAAAACTGTGTCTAAGTATAGGTTTCACATTAACATGATCAAGTGTTCCGGGATTCCCATTTTTCTCAGAGTCAGTCACAGTTTGTTATGATCCACATAATTAAACGCCTTTGCATAATCAATGAAGCACAGATAGACATTCCTCTGGTATTCCCTGCTTTCAGCTAAGATCCAACTACCATTAGCTACGATATCCCTAGTACCACGACCCCTTCTAAACCCAGCTTGGACTTCCGGCAATTCTCTGCTGATATGCTGTTCCGGTCGTTTTTGGATAATCTTCAAGCAGAATCTTGCTTGCATATGAAATTAATGATAATTGTTCTATAGTTTCCGCACTGTTGGTCACCCGTCTCTGGAATGAGAACAAATATAGATCTCTTCCAGTCAGTTGGTCAAGTGGTTAATCTCCAGATTTCTTGCAAAACTTGGTGAGCACATCCAGGGCAGCATCTGTTGGCTGAAATGTGTCAATTGGTATACCATCTATTCCTGGGCCCTTATTTTTTGCTATTTCCTTCAAAGCAGCTTGAACTTCTTCCTTTATCACCATAGGCTCTTTCTAGTACAATCATAATTATGCTTCAGCTCATTGTTATCACCATTGTATCAAACCATTATTCTTCCTCTACTGCTAACTTTCTACATGTTCTCCATCTCTGGAAACTAATCAGTGCTGGTAATATGAACACACGGATCAACATTGCATCATCTTTGTTTTAGGACTGTTTTTCTTACGCTTTCAAGATTTTCTCTTCGGGCAGTTAATTTAATATTCTTTACAAATGCTAAAATTAAAATATGCCAGTTATTATTTGTTCTTTCTTATATATTATCCAAGTCTCACCTGAATATAAGGTGATAGAAAATACCATAGCTTGGATCAGTCACACCATCATCATATCAAGACAGAATTGTCTCATAGTTTTTACACACTTCAGCAGGTTTTTGGAGCCTGGAAGTCACATAGGAAGATAGTGTCCTTTGTCCTATCAAGTCACTACTGTTTGATTTGAACTGCCAGAGTCACTATCTTTGGATGACACAGGTACATCTTAGTCCTGAAAATGACAATTCTTCTTCTGAACACTTAAAAGAAGTCCATTGAAGTGGATATGGCCAGAGCATTACAGTAATTAACTTCTAAACCATTACTTTTATGGGTATTTATAATGGATCATTAACACATAATATAACTTACATTCTTGTTTAATTTTTATATTATTATTACCTTTAAAAATCACTTTATAGAATTTCAGCACATATACTAATATAAAATGCAAATATTTCTAGAGCTTTGCAATCACCAGGGTACTTGCTATTTATGAAGATTTCAGACCAGAAATAACTATAAAAGCAAATTCAGCAGAAAAAGAAATCTGAAAAAAAATCACGGTATTTGTCTATCAATTTCATCTTGGTGTTCATAAGTAAATCAAGTAACAAAAACAACAAAAAACTCCACAAACTCAACTACGCTCTAGAGAAATAAAAAAAAGGAAAGTTTGTTATTCTTAAATACTTGAAATTAATGTTGAACATGCACAAAGCAAGTCACATCAATTCCTCATTTTCTGCACTTCAAATTCAGTGACATTGACTACATTCTTGTAAATCAATTCTGAAAAAATCCTCACCCTCCTTTTCTGAGTTTTTCTTTCTCATCAACATAAACTTATTTTCTCCTGAGCTTTTATCTAATCTTTAGAGTTGCTCTTGTCAATTTGACATCATACAGAAGGTTCTTTAAAAGGGAACAATGATGAAAGCAGACATTGATAACTAATGAAATGAAACTAGTTGCTTGCTTCAAAGAAAAATTTAGGGGTTTTTTTTTTTTGTTTGTTTGTTTGTTTAAAGAGTGTCTCAGGTATATACTTCTGGCCTTCATTTTGCCTTAATTGTTCCACAATGTGTGGATTACATGAAAATTTGAAACTATCTTCTTCATTGTACCCTATTTTCATCAGGATTCTTCTATAGATTCTTTTTTCAATCAAAGCTTTAAGTAAAGGCAACTGCACAGTTACCCTAGCAAAAGAAGCAGTTGTTTATGAAGAAATTTGTTGTTGTTATGTGCTGTCGAGCCACCTGTGACTCATCGTGACCCTATGTACAACAGTGTTTAATCCTGCTCTATCCTGTGCCAATCTCACTGTCTCCTACACACCATCCGCATTTCCCCAGTCACTGAATCAATCCATGTCATAGACGGTCTTTTTCTCCTGCACTGTCTCTCCACTCTCCCAAGCATGACTACCCTCTCCAATGACTGGTCCATCCTTGCAACATGTCCAAAGTATGTCAGATAAAGCGTCAGAATCCTTGCCTCTCTCCAGGACGAACCTATTTGTTCTTTCAGCAGTCCATGGTATAATCAACACTTTTCTCCAACATAACAACTCAAAGGCATCTGTTCTTCTGTTTTGCCTAGTCATTGTCTAGCTCTCTGATGCATGGTAAGTGATTGCAAAGACTATAGCCTGTATTTTTAGTTATTCAATTTCTTCTTCCTATCCCATGAACTTTGCAGCCACTTGCTATGCATCATAGAGCTGGAAAATGAATAAAGTTGACAGATTATTTATTATCTTTGAGTTGTGGTATTGGAGAATAGTGCTGAATATTCCATAGACTGTGAAAGGAACAACAATATTTGTTTTGGAGATGGTACAGTCGGAGTGCTCTTGGTGGCAAAGATGATGATGCTTCTTCTCACATACTTCGGGCATGTTACTAGGAGAGGCTATCCCTTGGAGAGGAATATAACTCTTTGTAAAATGAACAGACAACAAAGGAAAGAAAGATTGTCAAGTGGGTGGATTGGCAGTGACTGCAGCAATGGACTTGAATGTTTGAAAGATTTTGAAGGTGACACAGGATAGAGGGATACTATAAGAGTATTAGACACTATAGCACATAAAAACAACAATAACAAAATCTTATCATTTAGCAAGATAGAAAAGATTTGTTGTACCTTTAAAAACTTTAGCTTCAGGCACTACATAATGATCTCTTATTGTTATGTACAGTGAAGTTGGAACCAACACATAGCTGATGCTCCAGGGTATTTTCAAAGGCTATAAATTCCAAGAAAGGAGCTTACCATCTCTTTCCCATAGAGCAGTTGGTGGATTAAATTAACGTGCCTTTGTGTTTTTGGTGAAACTTTTTATCCACTTGACCAGCAGAGCTCCCTGAACAAAAACTAGGAGGTGGGGTGAGGGGGGATTACTAAAAATTAACTAAGAGGTTCTATGAAATCACAACCTTAAACTATCAGTTACTCTACTTTTTTTGTCATTGCTACAAACGAATCTTTCACACAACTATTCCAATTCAATTTTTACAGATGTACAACTTAATGATAACAATTGAACTACCTGGCTGTATATTAATAACCCTTAACCAAAGTGAACTTTCCATCAACATAAATCAACACTCATTTCTCCATTAGCAAGTTTGCTTTATCTAGATTCTGGTATTCATGAATTAAAAGGAAGAAATGTTTTAATAGAATAGTCTGTTCTGTAATCCCTTAAGTTAGTTGATTAAAATATAAAGAAAAACAAAGTCATTTGTCTTGAAAGAAAAAAAAAGGACTGCCTTGAGAATTCTAAGAATCTTAATTGTTCTAATCTCAACTTGCAAATACCTCAGTTTATTTCTTTGGGAATTCCATTTAATTTACCTGGAACAATTAAGTGTCTTTAAAAATATACAGTAGAAATAAATGCTCTTCCATGCCTTTTGTGGAACTAACTGTTTAGGGGGGAGAAAAATCTTTTTTCTTTTAACTCTCTCTGTAAGTTGTAATTGTGGTCACTGTCAATTCACAGACAACATATAATGATCTTTACATGACTCATGGAATCTCACATGGAGATAAACAAACTTCAACAATGAAATTCTGTGCTATCATATATTGTCCACAAGAGAATTACAGACTTTAACGGTAACATTATTCTAGAATGTCTTAGTACAATGGTAAGGTATAGCTGGTGTGTTAAAACATTTTAAGCTAGTTTGAGTCATCACATAGTACTTTACAGCTCCCGGAGAGACTAATGTGCAAGAACATCTTATAAAAAGAGCATTTCTCTTACACTGTGGACTGTATTTTTGTGTCTTGTTTTTCTCCAAAGAGGCTAAATCTTCCCCGGTTATCATGTTCTGTTTGTTTAACTGCTGGCAAGAGACTTGAACACAATACTTTTTCTTATATGTTCTGTTATTCTTATCTCCTGTGATCACTCTGATTAAGCTCTTAAGATCTGAAATGGGAGAGATGAATTAAAGAGATAGACATTGTGAATTATCAAGTAAAATTAAGTGGAAGGAAAGTTTAGAGTTTTCATTGCTTATCTGGCATTTACAAAGTATCAACCTTTGAATAAATGCAATTTCCACAATGAAGGATGAGAATGTGGATGCTGTGGTATCAAGGATTTATTGCCAGAAGTTACTTTCCTAGCCATTCTGACTTTGCCTTTGCCTTTGCCATGTAAATGAGCCAGAATATGGAAATGGATTTGTTAGTGTATTAGGAAGACTGGCTTGTCTTCCATTAAATTGAATAGTTTCAACAGCTGAATTTGAGACTCTCACTACCAGCAAAAAAGAAGCAGAGAAGACAGAGTGGATGCTCTCTGGGACCAAAGTTTACTGCACCAAATCAGACTGGGAGCAATAGAAACACTTTCATTCAGAGAGATATATGTGGGATTAAGGATATAAAAAGTAAGACTTCGTCTGCATGAGAATCAAGTAGCAATAAAATTCTGTAGTCACTGACTTATAACAGTCATTACCTTATGGTAATACTGTAAGATACTTAGTACTTAATATGAGTTGTTTAGGAGACTAATCTTTTATAAAATGATAGATAATTCTACACACAGAGATGGACTCTTGTAATGAATATATAAGTAAGACGGTAATAAACCAAAGTTGTAGTTTTTGGTTGCTGTCTAGTAGAACACAATTCATACAGACTCTATGAAAAAAAAGACCTAATGCCTTTCCATAACTATTGTCATTCCTCTAAGTTCATAGACTTTCCAGATGCATGTGGTTTAGGAAGTGGATGCCACTCCTGCTTCCAAATCTGTTTTATAACTGGAAGCGCCACCAAATATTGTCCACATTGGGAAACCATTGTGGTATTTGATACCCCAGTGGCACAAAGTTCAGCATCACAACAAATCCAGGTTACTTCATACAGCACATTGACAAAGACTGATGCACAAAGTGGAAGAGTATTCCTCCAGATATAATTGCACTAGTCTCATTTAGCCATAGGTAAACATTGTCAAGTAGAATACAACTGAGTAAGTTTTTCAAAAAAGGCCTGAACTTTGTTATAAGACTAGCATTATTTCTGTATATTCATAGAGTTTAGAGAGTTTGTAGTTTCCAGAAGCATCTGGTTTAGGAAATAGATGCCAATCCTGCTTCCTAGCATAAATCAACCTGGAAGCTCATCCAAACATTGTACATAATGGGTAACCATTGAAGTATTTGACAAAACTATGGAACAGTGTGCAGCATCACAGTAACACCAAGTTGTTCATTTTAGCAAATAACAAATATTGCTGTATCATTTAAGGAATACTCATTTTAAAGCCACACTTTTAAAGCCACACTTTCAAGCAGACCTCTACCCTTGGCCAAAGGTTCAAGGACACTTGCTCTTGGGGGAAAAAGAGCAGTAATACACATCAAACACGACCCCAAAATCTGCATTTGTGCTGACCACAGTTAAAGTTTTGCTATTCCTTCCAAATGCTTGAAGGAGAACTTAACTTATAATAGCTCTGAAGCAAACCTTGCTGAATGACTGAGGAAAATAGAGACTTCTTGAATTTGTGTTGCTCAACTGAAATGAGGATGTTTACTAATTAAGGGATGTGTTTTGATGTTAACCTGGCTTGGGATTGCTGAACTAAACCTGGATTTGTCTTGGGTGATGTTTTTTGCCAGTCCTACTCTGCAATTTATTTCCCTAATAAACCCCATTCTTGGTACCACAACTGTGAGTAAAGTCTGTAAGTCAACAACAAATTAATCTTTTGATGCTGTGTGCTTCTAGAGGTATTGTGGGGCTGGGATACAGGCTCTCTACTGCTTTCTCACTCTCTATGGGCCTTTCAGAGAGAAGGTCATGGCCAGGCCCTTGCCCCTATGGTCAGTTTTCTGTTCCTTTTATATCTCTCCATAGTCTCTGTTAGTTCATTAACTTTTCACCAACATAACAATTCAAAATATCAGCTCTTGTGGTTTCACTATTCATGGCTCAACTTTCAGAAGAAACAAAATACCAAGGCTTGAGTCATATGCAATTTTTTTTTAACTAAAACTAGTTTTAACTTAACTAGTTAAATGTAAATGACTTTAAACTAAAGGTTCATGAACTTTAAGTTCCTGTAAAATTTTGTATCTTTTATTACTGTCTTATTATGTTAGGGTATAATTGTTTTGTATTTGTTTCAAATTCCTAAAGCATTTATCTTGAAATTGTGTGTATGTTTATGTATACTTTCTCAAAGATTAATTATCTTTTCAAAGTTAAAATTCAGGAAAAGATCCTCCACTTTTCTTAAAGAATGTAAGAATTCTTTAGCTGGCATTTATGGTACCTGTTATTTCTTGTGCTATAAATAGAACATATTTATAGCAATAGAATGTGGTTTTATCACTTTTCAGTAGAGACAAATATAACTGTAACTAATTTTTCACATTATAGTTGGATTATTCAGAAATATCCTGCTGCTCAAACTGGCAACATTTTATCTCCAACAATGTGAGATAATTTGGCTATTTGAAACTTGAATTTATAAAATTAATTGAAAGACATCTACATTATTTTTACCAACTTATGTAATAATCATTTCAATCTAGAAGTTAAAATCTTTTCAATAGATATTAATTACATGATCAGAATTGAACCAAGAAGTATAAAAAACTTTAAAAACTGGATATTCTAGATTTTAATATGGAGGGGGTTTTGTTACAGTTTGAGAAATGAAAGGCCCACATGAAATTTAGTAAGAGGGAAAAATAGTAATAAAAATAATTTCTTCTTAGAAATATTTTTAATAATATGTGTGTGGTCAGCATAAATTTTATTTTTAATCATCTGCATCTACCATAAGGAGTCCCTGGGTGTCAAAAATAGTTAAGGCCTGAGTTACTAACTGAATTTTAGCCCATTTAAATCCATCCAAAGATCCTATGGAAGTAAAGCCTGATTGTCTGCTTATAAAAGGATATATTCTTGAAAATCACAGGGAGTACTCTGTAAAGTTGAGGTCACTATGAATGGAAATCTGCTTAATGAAAACAATGGTAAGCACCTTAGATATAGAAAGTCAATATATGAAAAAATAGTAGTAATAGTGATTCTTATTTTACCTTATTTTTTTCTTCATTTTACCTTAAAACAAACAAACAAAAAGCTGATATTTTAAGGAACAATTTCCAGTGGTAGTTCAAATAATTGGTATAGTCTCTATATATTTCTTCAGCAAGGATTTCCATTCATTCCCTTTAAAATTCCTTCCTATAGCCCAAATAGGTAACTCTAACATAATGAATACTTCACTCTGATGTGCAATACTACTTCTTATGATTTTTCTTCATGTTGTTTTTTTCTAATTTCAGGTTCTAATAAATTGGTTCTCTGACTTACCTATGTACAGGAGAACCAAAATATGCCTCGTCCTGAGTCACCCTCACAATTTTTGGTGTACTTGAGCCAGTTGTTTCAAGCTTAATGATGTTGAAGGTCATTTTCTTTTCCACTGATCTACTTTACCAAACATGTTTTCTTTCTCCGGGGACTAATCCCTCCAGAAAACATGTGCAAAGTGCATGAGATGAAGTTTACCATTCTCATTTCTAGTAAGTATTCTTGATATATTACTCCCAAGACAGTTTTGTTTTTCTAGAAGACCATAGCAAATATAATGTTCTTGGACAATCTTACAACTTAAAGGTGTTAGTTTTTCTTCCATATTCATTTTTTTTCCATTATCTATTTCTCACAAGCCTGGAGAGAGGATGAAAGGCACCCAAGCATTGAGGACTCTCCTACATAGTGTCGCTATGAGTCGTCTGCTACTCTCTGGCACTTAACAACAACAACAACAACAACAACAACAACATTTCTCACAAGCATATGAAGCAATTCAAAATGCCATAGTTTTCTTGCTGAGTCTTTAGTAGTTGACCAATTCAGCAAAGTAGCAGGATA
>NW_006399768.1:8320518-8326524 GCF_000299155.1 Elephantulus edwardii | reverse complement strand
TTTCCAGGTGCAATATGTTTATTTTCTGATTACTGCTTCTATGAATATTTATTTTGAATACAAATAAAATTAAATCCTTGAACATTTAAAAATATTCTCCATTTATTGCTTATTAGTGCAGTTTTGAGTGTTTCTTTATGTTGAGGTGTAAGCCATACTGAAAGCTATGTACAGTGTTTGGTCTTCATGTTATCAGTAAGACTTAAAATCTTCTTTGCTTTCAACACTCAAAGTCAAATTATTTATGTATTTCAATTTGTTATTGAATCTCCTTTGAGTTCTGACACTATATTCTTCTTTCTACAGTACACTTTACTAGGTTATTTCCTTTCACGTTTGGAAAGAACCATATTCACCATTTTACTAATTTCAAACCACACAATATTCCCTTGTTTGTTCCAACTACTACCTCTTGGCCAGTATGTTGATTCTACATGAACAAAATTAAATGTCCTGTGATTCTCATTCTTCACTATTTTATTAATAACCCAGCAGACTGTGGAAATTATCATACTATGTCAATAATATCACACACATGAAAATCCTGCTGGAGATTATCCAGAAATTACTGAAACAGTACATTGACAGAGAACTACGAGAAATACAAGCTGTGTTTAGAAGAGGCTGTGGCACTAGAGACATTATCACCAATGTCAGATGAATATTGGCAGAAAGCAACGAGTACTAGAGGGATGTCTATCTGTGTTTCATTGACGTTGCAAAGGTATTTGACTGTGTGGATCACAACAAATTGTGGTTAACCTTGAGGAGGACTGGGATACCAAAACACTTGATTGTGCTTATGCAAAACCTTTACTTGGAGCAGGAAGCAGTCCTCAAAACAAAGCAGGGAAACACTGCATGTTTCAAAATAAAAATAGAGTGCATCAAGGATACGTACCTTTTCAATATATATGCAGAACAGATCATTTGGGAGGCTGGGCTTTATGAGGAAGAATGTGACAACAGGGCTGGAGGAAGACTCATCAAAAACCTATTTTATGCAGATCACATAAAATTGATTACTGAAATAGAGGAGGACCTAAAGCACCTGTTGCAGATCTGATCAAGGACTGTAGTCTTCAATATGGATTGGTCAACATCAAGAAGACAAATTTCTCTCCACTGGGCCAATTGGCAACACAATTATGGATGGAGAAGAGATTGAGGTTGTTGATAGTTACAAATTGCTTGACTCCACAACAACTCTTTTGACACTAGCAATTAGGAAATCAAAATATGAATTGCATTGGGGAAGCCTGCTGTCAGAGACCTTTCTAGAGCACTGAGAATCAGCAATGTTTGTCTAGAGATTAAGGTGTGCCTAAATCAAGCCATGGTCTTCACAATTACTTGCTATACATCGAAGAGCTGGACAATGACTAAGGATGACAGAAGAAGAAATGATGCCTTTGAATTGTGATTCTTGAGAAGAGTTTTGAACCCGTCATGAACAACCAAGAAAAAAAATAGGTCTGTCTTGAAGAGGATGAAACTAGGTTTCTCCTTGGAGGGTTTTAAAAAAAATGTTATTGTGTGTGTGTGTGTGTGTGTGTGTGTGTGTGTGCCATCAAATTGGATCGGACTGTTATAGGAGGAAATTTCTCCTCCTTCTCTAGCAGAGCATCTGATGGATTTGAACTGCCTACCTTGGGCATTGCAGTGCAGCTTCTTCTTCTTCTCTCTCTCTCTCTCTCTCTCTCTCTTTTTTTAGAACAATCTTCTTTTTAGAGATATGGCTTGTTTAAACTCATGGGTCTGTGGTTCCGAGAGGTCATAGAAAACTTGGCTTTTGTCAAAATGGTCTCTAACATAAAGTAAATCTTCCACAGAATAGTTATCATCTTTTCCAGTCCAAAGAGTCAGGCTGTACCAGTTTGATTGTTTTAACAACCAAAGGAACTGAGGACAAGACTGTCTGACTAATGCTGCTCTGACAGGAAAGGTTACAGGCTGACTTAGTCCCGCACATATATACTCCATCTCCTTCACCATTGCCCAACTGTAACCTTCATTGACTTTCTGAGGATGCCATCCTGTTGTCCAACCGAGAGAAAATGTCACATCTGGGAAGAAGGATGTCACAGTGTCTATAAATAGTTCTGCATCCACGACCTTGTTGTTTCCATTTGGACCAGGAAGAATATCAGCATTAATCCACACAGGACGTTTCAGATATGTCTTCACCTTTTCTAAGAACATCATCCATAGTTCTACAGCTGCCAGACTCTTGAAATCCAGCTTGATGCCTTTATTGCTTTTCAGAGCTTCAGCCAGCCACTCCTCTAACGTGTTATCACTGCTTGTCTCAGGAGGATTGGCCATGATTGGTTGGTTGTATTCTGATCCATCAGCAGGAAGGAGGACATCAGCTTCTAACATGTGAGCAGTACTTTTCACTGCCTCATTCATCTGAGCTTTGTGGTTGGCTGCATGATCTCTGCGTCATCTTTTGTTGTAATTTGGTTATTTCTCAGAAAATATTCCAGTATATTTTCACTTCACGATCCAGGGTTCCCAGCGATCGCTGTCATCGTGACTGAAGCCACAGCTCACGCAGGCGCTGAAGGGTTGGCTGACAGGCTCAAGTGACCAGGATACCTGACCCGACCAGAGATTCCAACCAGAGTGGAGTCACAGTGCAGCTTCTTGCCACTAGGTCACCAGAGCTACCTTGGAAGCAGATTTTGAAGCTCTGTCTCACATACATTGGGCACATGACTAGGAGAGACTTGTCCTTGGAAAAGGACATCATACTTGGAATGTTGGAGGGACAGTGCAGGAGAGGAAGACACAAGAAGAGATGAATTGATACAATAACTGGGGTAATGGGAGAAGGAGTGTTGGAGTCAGTGAGACTGGCTCAGGACAGGGCAGGCAGACCTCAGAGCTGTTCTACATAGGGTCACTATGAGTCACCACATAACAACATCAATGATGACAGTTATATTCTCTTTGCATAATTAATTAAATACATGTAATTATCTTTCTCTTCTTTAGTCACATTCATCACACATCAAAATGGTATCATTTGTTCTATATCCACTTCTAAATTCAGGTTCAATTTGTATAGTATCTTCCCAATTTACTACTACGATCATTTATTTGTGTGTGATATCAATCCTTTTGCTTGATAATTTTCACATTATTTGGATCACTTTTCTTTGGAATGACACAAATATGTAACCTGTACTTGATTAAACATTCAATCAAGTTCCATTAATAATGACTGGAGATTTTTTGTGAAAATTAGAGAGAAATGGATTGTTAGGTGGAAAATATTGCCTTGATAACAGTAGCGAAACCAGAGCGCTCATGATCTCAGTAGATCAGGATATGTATTACACTGGGATATCTTGCAGTCAGGGATGTCTCAAAAATTTTAAAGAACAGTGATATAACTCTGAAGACTAAGATATGCCTTATTCAGGCCATAATCTTTTCAATCACTTTCTATGCTACTGAGAGCTGGACACTGAATAAAGACAACAGAAGAAGAATCGATACCTTTGAACTGTGATGTTGGAGAAGAGGATGGAATATTTTCGTGGAATTCCAAAAGAACAGATGTATCTTAGAGAAATTGCAGCCAGAGTATTTCTTGGAGGTAAGAATGATAAAGCTTCATTTCACATACTTTGGACATCTTGCTAGGAGAAGAAGTTATTAGAGAGGGATATCATGCTTGAGAAGGTGGAAAGATGGAGAAAGAGAGGAAACCCTCAACCAGATGATTGACACAGTGACTTTAGCAATGATTTCAAGTGTGTCAGCAATTATGACGATGGCAGAAGATAGGACAGGATTCACACCTGTTGGTCATAGGGTCACTAAGAGTCATACTCAACATGATGACACCTAACAACAACAACAACATTAGAAGTAGCAGTCCACAAATCAAATTATGTATTATTTTTGGGAACAACTATTGGTAAAGACCTCTGTAAAGTAGTACAGAACAAAGCTGTCAGTTTAAAGAATTAAGTTGTGCTTGACAGAAGTCATGGTATTTTCAATTGCTTCACATCTATGTGAAAGTTGGAAAATAAGCAAGGAAGACTGAAGAAAACTGATATTTTTGCATTGTAATGTTAGTAATAAATATTTAATATAATATAAATTACCAAAAGAAACAGTCTGTCTAAGATGACATTCAGCTAAAGTGTTCTTTAGAAGCAAGGATAGTTAGACTTTGTTTTACAAACGTCGGCCATACTATACGGAGAGGTCAATACTGGGGAAAGGACATCATGCTTGGAAAAGTAGAAGGTTGGCAAAAAAGAGGAAATTCTCAATGTGATGAATTAACACAGCAGCAATTCTAAGACTGGTGTAGGATCAGGCCAAGAGCATTTCTTAAGCTGAAGGAACTGAAGAACAAATTCAAATCTCGAGTTGCAATATTTAAGAATGTTTTGGGCAGAATAGTAAATGATACAGGAAACACTAAAAAAAGATGGAAAGAGTATACAGAGTCACTGTACCAAAAGGAATTGGCAGACAGAAGAATTTCATGAAACAACATATGAGCAAGAGCCTATGGTGATGAAGAAAGAAGTTCAAGCTGCTTTGAAAGAATTGGCAAAAAACAAGGCCTAGTAATAGATGGCATACTGACTGACATATTTCAACAAGCAGATGCTGCCCTGCATGTGCTCAAGTTGTGCTAAGAAATCTGGAGGACAACCACCTGGCATACTGACTGGAAGAAATCTATATTTGTTCCCATTCCAAGGAAAGGTGATCCCACAGAGTGCAGAAATTATTGAAAGTATCATTGACATCACACACAAGCAAGAACAGAACAAGGAAACACTGCATGGTTCAAAATTGGATAGGATGTGCACCAAGGATTACATCTTTTCAATCTATATGCAGAACAGATTACCCAGGGGGCTAGGCTCTATGAGAAGTATGACATCAGGATTGCAGGTAGATTCAACAACAATCTGCATTATGCAGATGACACAACCTTGCTTGCTGGAACTAAGGAGGACTTGAAGTACTAGCTGCAGAAGATCAAGGACTGCAACCTTCAATATGGATTGACACTCAACATCAAGAAAACAATTCTCACCACTGAGCTGATTGGCAGCATTGTGATAGATGTTGAAGAGATTGAGATTGTTTAACAGCTGCAATATGCTTGGCTCTACAATCAACAATCTTGGTCTTTCATTGTTTTTGTTCAGAAATTCCTCTACGTCATATAGCCCTGGTGTAAAAGTTGCCATACAGCGATAACTTGTGGTTGCTGTGAGGCTAAACACTGTGACAATGATATGTCAAATGCATTAATGGTTGGTTATTCAATGCAGACAGAGAGTGGGGTGGAGCTCCCCAATTAAAACAAGCTTGGAAGGAGGAGTGGCATTCACTTCCCTAATAGCTTGCCTCTGGAAACCCTATGAACCTGGAGAGAGGATGAAAGGCACCCAAGCGTTGAGGACTCTCCTTCATAGAGTTGCTATGAGTCTCCTGTGACTCGATGGCACTTAAAAACAACAACATTTTAAAAGTTTGCTGTCAGAGACCTCGCCAAAGTACTGAAGAGCAATAATGTCAGTCTGGAGACTAAGGTGCACCTGATACAGACCATGGTCTTTACAATTACTTGCTATGCGTTAGAGAGCTGGACAATGACTAGGGATGATAGAAGGAGGGTAGATGCCTTTGAGCTGTGGTCCTGGAGACTATTGAATATTCCATGGACTGCAAGGAGAACAAACTAGTTTATCCTGGAGAGAGTAAAGCCAGGCTGCTCCTTGGAGACAAAGATTCTGAAACTTTATCTGGGCATGTTAGAAGGAGGGATCAGTCCTTGGAGATGGATGTCATGCTAGGAAGAGTGAGGGGACAGTGCAGGGGAAGAAGACCCTTGATGAAGTGGATTGATTCAGTGACTGGGGTAATGGCGATAGATGTGTCAGAGACAGTAAGATTAGCAAAGGATAGAGCAGTTTTTAAGCTGTTGTACACAGGGTCTCTTTGAGTCACAGGCAAATC
>NW_006399768.1:8314540-8320418 GCF_000299155.1 Elephantulus edwardii | reverse complement strand
TATATAAAGGTATAGAATTACCACCTGATCTTCTCTCCTTTCTCTTTTTCCTTCCGTCACTCCCACTAGGGAGAATTAAAACCAATGTATCTCAGAAGTAATAGGAAGGAAAGGAAAAAAATGGTTGCACCAAGGTTATATAACCTTTGGTAGGAGCCAAAATTTGTGTTACATCAGGAAGAAGCTCTCTTCTCAGGAATTCAGGGGAACCAAACTCCAACTAAGACATCCCTAGGTGGGTCTAGCTATGACCAGTCTCATGAGACTGGGCTGATAAAGGCAGTGCACACCTGAGAATCTCCCTCTTTATGCTGGAGGTGTGGCAAAAGGTTTGACTTTCTAAGGGTGTTTCCTTTCCTTTATTTATTTTTAAATTATTTAAATTGTGATTTTAACAAAAGTTTAGAGAAAGGTTGGAGTTTTCATTCATTCATTGTTGAACATTTTCCTCCCTACTCCCTCCCCAGTTCACTTAAAAAAACCTATTCCTTCATTGTTGCATAATTTTCTCCCTCTCTCCCGACCCCTCTTTTTAGTCCACTTTGCTGTGCACCCCTTATTCTAGACTGTTATGCAAATATGATATATGAACACCCACATTTATTGCTGTGTTGTTCCCCTCCTTTCTTCTTTCATTTGTTCTTTAACTTTCTCATGGTCTGTATCTTTCATCAGCTAGGCCTCTTTATATTACATTATGTACCTTGCTTCACTTATTTATATTCACCTCAGCTCACCCCACTCACAGGAAATATTATCAAGTATTAAAGAGATAGGGAGAAATCTAGTTTTAGCATGTTTCAAACACGCCACACTTGATACAAATTTTTGGTAAAGTATGTATTGTACCTCCTTTTAACATCCATATTTTGTGGCTGTGCATGTTATATGCATGTGCTTATATTTTATGCATATATTTTATATGCAAAAATATGATAATCTGATATATTAAAATACTGTTTGATTAAATGGTACCATAAGATAACTCTTTTTTTAATCCTTGTTCCCACTGCCTTTCTCGTTATCATGCTGACATCAAATATATTTCTCTGAATCATCTCTCAAAAAGAAGCCAGATATATGCAAGAAAATGAGTAAAATCTTCCTTTATATTCCAAAAAGAAGTCCTTGAAATCTTATAATGACAGCTTAAGAGAGAAAAGGGTCTTTGAAAGAATTTTAAAGATAAAGAACAAAATGCCTGGGGGACTAGGAGTATTAAGTTTAAAGTCTAAACTGCAAAGCAGGGCAGACTGCATGATGCTGAGGCAAGTTATTTCTTCCTTAAAATATATATAAGTTAAACAAGTTTGTGGGAAGGAGAGGAGATCTGGAAGGGCATAAAGAGATCTTACACTACTGGATTCTTTCTGGCCAGTAAAATTCAGCCCTCTACCCCACTTACCCAACATCCTCCTCACTGAAACATTATAGAAGGTTGATAGAAGCCAAAATGATTTTGTAAGTCTCAGGGGAGGAAAAGCCTCTATAGAAATATATATATATGATTTTTAGGTTGCTAAGTAGTAAGAGAAGCAGTTATTCAAATAAGGTTGACTCATAGAGTGTTCTTAAACATAATGTGATGTGAAATAACATTAAATATTACTCAACACTTATGGAAATTCTGAAAGCAATAAACAGATGACAGAAGTTTATCTGTGCCATAATGAGAATGATACTGAATTCATAACCTTTGCAAGGGAGACCACAGTAAATACTCTTACTCTTTTCTAAACCACTTCAAAATATATCAGTGAAAAACAGTGGTAAGAATAGCTGGAGACAGTGTTCCTGGTTTGTTGACCTCCTCTCTTCTGGTGGTCGATGAGAACAGACAAAATTACACGATACACACACTTTCACTTCTTCCAGAGTATTAGTGACTTTAGATCACACTTGAGAAAGAAAATAACACAAATTGAATAAGTTTTTTTTTCATCCCAGATGTAGTAAATGTACTGACAAATGCAAATTGATACCCAAATATCCCCAGGAATAGGACACATATAATAAGTTTATCTTGGAAGAAACCAAATTTCTTTATTTCATATTTTATTCTTGTAAATGGAAACTATGCCATTTGAGAAGCTGGGTTTATGAAGAATAAACGTGTCATCAGGAATGAAAGAATATTCAACAATTTGTGTAATGCAGGTGATACAACCTTGCTTGTTGAAAATGAAGAGGGATCGAAGCCCTTGCTTTAAAAGATCAAAAATACTGCCTTTAGAATTGATTGCATCTCAACATTAAAAAACAAAACAAAACAAAGCAAGGGGGCAGCTGGGGTGATGATTAGGGAGGGCTTGGTTAATCATAAGTTCACACAGTTTCTTGGATGGAGGAAGGGTGGGTAAAGGATATGGGAAAGATCTAGTGTGAAAAACAATGTATAGACACTTTGTAAGTAAACCAGTATAAGATAAAAATGTTTTAAAAACACAGAGTATATAGACAAAACACAAAGTATATGAATTATTTTATGCAACCTATGTAAACTATGTAGAAACTAAAACTAAAGCCCATTAATAGAGACACTATTTCAATCCATATCATTAAGGATCTTGCTTTTTAAGGCCGAGCTTACACCTTTCCAAGAATATTTTTTTTCCAAAGACAAGTCCCTGCTGATAGAATGCCCAAAGTATGTGAGTAAAAGTGTTACCATCTTGCCTCTGAAGAGCACCCTGATTAAAATTTCTTCAAGACATATTTTTTTTGTAGTTTTGGTGGTCCATGGGATGTTCAGAACTCTTCTCCAGCACCACAAACTCAAAAGTATAGATTTATCTTCTGTGATGCCTCTCCATTGTCTAATTTCCATACAAATAACAAGTAATTGAAAACATTTTTGCTTGGATAAGGTATATTTTAGTCTCCAAACTGACATTGATTTTCTTTAGTACTTTGATAAAAATCCCTGGCCTTCAATTGTGATACAGAGAAGAAACAGAGGCTGTCAGATGATACTCTGAGTATTGCATTAGAGTGCCAACAAGCCAAAGCTAATGAAAGAAATCAAGAAATCAAAGAGCTGAACAGAAGATTTCAAAAGGCACCTTGGGACGACAAAACACTACAATGAAATGTCCAGAGAGCTGGAGTCAGAACATCAAAAGGGCCAAACTTGCTCAGCGTTTCTTAAGCTGAAGAAGTTGAAAATTCGAGCCACAGGTGGCAATACTTAATGATAGTTCGGGTAGAATGTTAAATGATCCAGGAACTATCAGAAGACGATGGAAGGAATACGCAGAGTCACTGTACCAGAAGGAATTTACTGACACAGAGGAATTTAATGAAATAACATAGGAGCAAGAAGAGCGTATGGTGATGAAGGAGGAAGTTCAAGTTGCTCTGAAGGAACTGAAAAAAAAAAACAAGGCTTCAGGAGTTGACAGCATACCAATTGATGTATTTCAACAGACAGACACTGCCCTGGATGTGCTCACTAAGTTGTACCAAGAAATCTGGAGGACAACCAGCTGGCCAACTGACTGGAAAATATCGATATTTGTTCCCATTACAAAGAAAGGTGACCCAACAGAGTGTGAAAATTATGAAACCACAATATCATTAATATCACATGCAAGCAAGATTCTGCTGAAAATTATCCAAAAACGTTTGGAACAGTATGTCAACAGAGAACTGCCAGATGTGCAGGCTGTATTTAGAAGAGGTCATGATACTAGGGATATTATAGCTAATGTTAGATGGATCTTGGCAGAAAGCAAAGAATACCAGCAAAATGTCTGTGTTTCATTGACTATGCTAAGGCTTTTGACTGTGTGGAGCACAACAAGCTATGGCTGACTCCGAGAAGAATGGGAATCCCAGAACATTTAATTGTACTAATGCGAAACCTATACATAGACCAAGAGGCAGTGGTCAGAACAGGGCACTACATGGTTCAAAATCAAGAAGGGGGTGTGTCATGGATGCATCTTGTCTCCATACCTTTTCAATCTGTGTGCAGAACAGATCATCCGAGATGCTGTTCTCTACGAGGAGGAATGTGGCATCAGGATTGGTGGAAGAATCATCAACAACCTATGTTATGCAGATGACACAACCCTGCTTTCTGAAACTGAGGAGGACCTGAAGTGCTTGCAGCAGAAGGTCAAGGACTGCAGCCTTCAATACGGATTGAAGCTCAACATTAAAAAAAACAATGATTCTCACCACTGGGCCAACTGGCAGCATCAGTACGGATGGTGAAGAGATTGATATAGTTAACAATTTTCATTTACTTGGTTCCACAGTCAACACTCTTGGTAACAGCAGCCAGGAAATCAGTAGATGAATTGCATTGGGAAAGTCAGCTGTGAGGGACCTCTCAAGAGTACAGAAGAGCATTGACGTCTGACTGGAGACTAAGGTGCAACTGATCCAGGTTATAGTCTTCGCAATTGAGTGCTATGCATCAGAGAGTTGAACAGTGAATAGGGGTGATAGAAAGAGAATTGATGCCTTTGAGTTGTGGTGCTGGAGAAGAGTGTTCAATATACCATGGACTGCTAGCAAAACAAACAGGTTTGTCCTGGAGAAGGTAAAGCCAGAATGCTCCTTGGAGTCAAGGATTCTGAAGCCTCATCTGACATACTTTGGGAATGTTGCAAAGAGGGACTGGTCCGTGGAGAGGAACATCATGTTTGGCAGAATGGAGGGGTGGTGCAGGAGAGGAAGACCCTCAATGAGATGGATCGATTCTGTGAGTGGAGTGGTGTTTGAGATGGTGAGTTTGGCACAGGATAGAAGAGCATTTAGGGCTCCTGTAGATAGGGTTGCTATGAGTCGCAAGTGACTCGATGCCACATAACAACAACAATTACAGTAACTAAAAAATGCTAACACATAAAAATGTTTGAACTGTGGATCCTCTTTCTCTTTGCAGCTGGAAGTAGAGTAAAAAAAAGCCCACTTGCAATTTATTCTTTATAATTTATACTACAGTAAGTAATAGAGAGGAAATAAATATTATACATGATTACCAAAATTCTTTTTGAAAAATACAAATTATCAAATTGTGATTGTATAAAACCAACTTTTAAAAATTCTTATTTATTTCTTTCTCCCAGCAATATTTTAATATGTTAAAAGCTACTTTTGAATTTTCAGACACATATTTGATATTTCACATTTTGAGAATCTGAATTTAAAAGTTTGCTTTCAGATTGCCAGCAGAGAATTTTCTATCTCATTTTCAATTTGTATGTGTGTGTTCCTTAAATAAGAGCCAATTCATAGCAATCTACCCAAGATTTTTGGTTGCTTGCACGTCACAGCAGAAAAGACTGGCAATCTTCCTTCCTCCACGTTCCTGATGAATTTATACAACCAGAGGCACCACCTTTTTGTTTGCAGCATATCTCTCTACAGTTTATGCCACATTGGTCAAGAAAAAGCAACAGGTAAGTGATGAGAACTAATATTGTCCCTGGATTGAACATGTAAATATTAAACAAGAAATCCGGCAAAGCCAGCAACAACAAAAACCAACAGGTTGCTATACTTCCTCTGCAAACAAAGTTAGCTCAAGAGTTGATAGACATCTTAGAATAATGAAAGTTTGATGGTCATTGGGATCATTATATGTTTTGTGGTAATGGTTTCTCTTTTCTGAGTTATTATCTATAAAAATAGATAATACAAACTACACTGCATCTTATGCAGAAAATTTTATCATATTAGATATATGAAATTTTCTATTGTAAGCATTCAATATTTGTATTTCTTTTTTTTAAAATAATTTTTTTATTGGGAAAAACACATTGGGGGTACAAGGAGGTGAGGGTTGGGGGCAGAAGGGTGAGGATGGGCCAGGATAAAATTGCAGAGCTGTATAGTTTGGTCGGTGGGGGGATCAGGTGAAGGAAAT
>NW_006399768.1:8294686-8313802 GCF_000299155.1 Elephantulus edwardii | reverse complement strand
CCAGGTGCCTGTCAGGGCCTGGGTTTCAGCTGTCCACACCACAGCAGTGGGCAATGAGCTTAAAGCCCCTGATGGCTCTGGGTGCTGACTCTCACCAGTGGCTATGGATGAAGTCACAGGCGATTTTCAGCCAGCGCCGGAATATTTGTATTTCTTTTCTTTCCACAAAGACCTATTAGGTCATTGTCTTCCAAACTCTGTGGACTTGCCCAATTAAACTAGGCATTGATCACTTATTCTTGTACGATTTTAACATTTGCAAAGGATCATCAAGCAGAAGAAAATGTAAACAGTAAGGACAAGGGAAAATATACAGAAAATATTTTTGTATGGCTCTCTGTCTTTAACTTAAATTATTAGGTTTTACTGAAGGAATGTTTAATAAATTTAATATATGAAATCTTTAATAAGCCTTAGCATCTAAAGGTATTTTAAAATCATGCCATACAGAGAGATAAAATGACAGTAAAAATAGTAGTCAAAAGTCTAACTTCAATAATTTATAGAAGGTATTTCTGATTTATTTTTTTTTAAGTTCAGCAACTATTAGGTAAAAAAAGAGAGGATAATTCACACTACTAATGATTTTATTCCAATTTATAAGGGCTCTCTCGAATAAAATGTTTTTATTGTTGTATAGTGTAAAGTCGAGGAGCATGGTGGTGGGGGTGCAGGAATCGTGGCAAGCTTTTGAAGTCGACTGCTTTTCCTGGAATGTGTTTGACATGCAGGTTTGCTCTGTCCCTGGAGTGAGGCTAGTAGCCAGCCTGGGCCTAAGGTTTGAACCAGGAGGCAGCCTTAAGCCCAAGGCAGCTGGGAAAGAAGCGGCCATGTTGTTCCTGGTTTTTGCTGGCTCCTCCCTGGTTCCCAGGCTCTTGGGAAGCTCTCCTTGCCAGAAGGAAGGAGCATGGTGGTGGGAGGGCCTGCGGCACTCGGGCCAGGTTCAAATTGTCTTCCTGTCAAACATTCTTCTAGGTGGTATAGCACTGGTCTGTGCATTGCTGTACAGAGGTAACTCGTGGTTGCTGTGATGCTGAAGACTGTGACAATGATGTGCCAATCGTGGTAATGGGCACCCATGGTGGAGAGTGTTGGCTGGAGCTTCCTGACTAAATCAAGCCTGGAAGCAGGGGAGGCATCCACTTCTGAAATGGCTTACCTCTGGAAACTTTATGTACAAACAGTGCTCAAGCTGTTCGTTCATAGGGTCGCTATGAGTCGTCTATGACTCGACGGCATTAAACAACAACAACAACAACAACAACAACAACAGTATAAAGTCAGAACTGACCCACAGTTGGCTCTCCACTGGATTTTCAGGGCCAGTAAATTGCATGTGAGTTGATTACCCATAGTTTCTCCTATCAAACAATTGAATTGCAACAGTGCAATTCCTTACCATTAAGCCAGTAGAGCTATGCATCTGAGAGCTGGATAATGAATAAGGTGACCAAAGAAGAATTAGTATCTTTGAGTTTGTTATTGGAGAAGAGAACTGAATATCCTATGAACTGCCAAAAGAACAAACAGATATGTCTCAGAGAAGGTGCAGCCAGAATGCTTCTTGGAGGTAAGGATGGTGAAGCTTTGTTTCTCATACTTTGAGTATGTTGTTAGGAGAGGTTATCCCTTGGAGAAGGATATAATCCTTGGAAAGGTGAAGGGTCAGTGAAAGAGAGAAAGATCCTCAAAGAGTTGGATTGACATGGTTACTGCAGCAATGGGGTCAGGTGTTTCAGAGATGCTGAGAATGGCACAGGACTGGCTTCAGGCCCGTTGTTCAAAGGTTTGCTGTGATTCGTATTTGATTCAAAGACAACTAGTAACAAGAACAAAAGAGATAAAAAGTGGCAAGTGATTTAAATTACCTTTTTATTTTCAGTTATGTTAAACTTAGAGAGACAATAGATGTGTAAAAGAGTAATTAAATTTTCTTAGCAGAATGGCCAATTTGTACAAGTTTAAAAAGCTTCCTTTGAAAATGTAGGTAGATTTGCTCTAAACGCTCTTATGGACTTATAAATATGTCCTACTTTGTTGCAAGATAATTTGACAGTATTCATGAGAATTAAAATGGATTTTCATTAAAATAATTTAGCCATAACTCTATTCCATGCACATTCTTTCAAGTCTTTGAGCAAGAGTGACAACTATTTCTTAACCGTACCTCTGGAAACTCTATGAACTTTGATAAATGATAATAGTTATAGAAAGACTTCAGACTTTTAGTTCATAGGGTCGCTATGAGTTGTGTTTGACTCAACAATAAACAACAACAACAAATATATATATATATTTCACAAAAAAATTAAGAAGTTGCTTTTCTCAAAAAATAAGGTTGGAATTTTCCACCTCCATTTGTAATATGTAAACTTGCAAGGTAAACTAAGAAACTGCTATATTATTTCTGGTACCTATTAGAAAAATAAAGTATACATCAAATAAAAATAATTAGAATGGAACAAATTTTAGGAAAGATTTATCTCGAGTGAAGTCAAATTTCAGCTCAAAATTCAGTGAAGCTACTCCAAGGGAGGCTTACAAGGAAGCTTTGTAATGCATTCCCTGTGTTGGTTATTATGAGATAGAATTAGATTTATGACAATGAGTTTGGTCTTAATTTTGGTATTGGTTTTGCGTTATGAAGAGAGGAGTTGTGACTAACCCGCAACTGATCAAGAAACTTTTCATTCTGTTCGGGACATTAAAATGATGATGTTGACTTCTTTGATATTAAAACTAGAAAAGCTCTGTCTTCTGAAATTTACCTAATTATCTCAAGTTTATTGGAGCAATAGTTGAAACTTTTGACGGACTATACCATGCTATGCTGTAAAGAAAAATGGGCATATCACCCCATTAGATCTTGTCGGTAAGAGAAGATTTCAATAAGAAGAAAGTGTGGTGCTCCGATTAATACATTGTGTTTTCATTGTTTTTTGGTGCCTTTGAGTTGAGTATTACTCAGCAATGCTAGTAAGAGCAAATCTGAATCCTGTCCTATCCTGTGTCTTCCTCATTATCTCTGACACACTTGAACCCATCTGCAGTCACTATGTCAATTTATCTGCTTGAGAGTCTTCTTCCCTCTGACTGACTCTACAGCATTTCAAACGTGATGCCCCTTTCCAAGAGGTATCCTCTCCTAGCCACATGGCCAAAATTTGTGAGGCAAAGTTAGTCCATTCTTGTCTCTATTAGGAGCACACTGGCTAAACATTCTCCTAGATCTATCTATTTGTTCTTTTGGCACTTAATCTTCAGTCCTCTTCCTTCAACACCACAGTTAAAAGCCATCAATTCTTCTTTTTGTCATCCTTTCTCATTGTCAAACGGTTAGATGCATAGCAAGTGATTGAAAAGACTATGGCCAGAATCAGGTATATCTTAGTCTTCACGGTGATATCATTGCTCCTCAATAATTTGGAGAAGTCACTGACAGCGAACTTTCCTAATGCAATACTTCTCCTGATCCCAAACCTTTTTGTACCAAAGGTGTTGATTGTGCATTCAAGTAAGATGAAGGTGTTGACAATTTTAATCTTTTCTACATTTATTATGATATTACTTATAAATTCAGTGGTGAACATTTTTTCTTTTTTATGTTGAGGTGTAGTCTATATTGAAGACTGTAGTTCTTTTTCTTCTGCAACAAGTGTTCTAGTCCTCCTACATCCAGCAAACAAGATTTTTTATCTTCAAAATGTGAGTTGTTGATTCTTTCTCCAATCCAATTCTTCTTCACAGTCTAGCTTCTCAAAGTATTCAGCATATAGTTACATAGGAGATACAATACTGACATACATCTTTTCTGATTTTAAACTATATGGTTTTCCTTGCTCTGTTTGAGTGACAGCTTCTTGATTTGCATATAAAAGTTTTGTTTTTATTTTGTTTTGTTTTTGCAATTTGTTGTTGTTGTTGTTGTTAGATGCCATCAAGTCATAGATGACTTATAGCGACCCTATCAACGAAAGGCCTGAGCACTGTTTGTACATAAAGTTTCCAGAGGCAAGCCATTTTGGAAGTGGATGCCGCACCTGCTTCCAGGCTTGTTTTAGTTGGGAAGCTCCAGCAAACACTGTCCCCCATGGGTAACCATTACCACGATTGGCACATCAGTGTCAGCATCACAGCAACCACGAGTTACCTCTGCACAGCAATGCACAGACCAGTGCTTACCACCTAGAAGAATGCTTGAAAGGAAAACAATTTGAACCCGACCTGAGGGCCGCAGATTAAAATCACCCACCTTCGGCAGATGCAGTTCTGTTTATTCAGGGTTTTTTTTTAAAAAAAAAAATAGATATTTTCTTTTCTATTGGCTTACAAACAAAGTTTGTATACATTGTTTTTCATACTGGATTTTTCCAATCCCTTCACCCACTCCTCCCTCTACCCATCAAATTGTATGATCCTACTCTTGTGCCCCCCTTCTTCAACCCTGTGCCTCCCCCATTGGATCCTCATACATATTTTACTATTTATGGATTTCTGCAATACGGTGTTGTACTGTATTTTTCCTTACGGAACCGAGTTAGTTCACTTAGCCTAATGCTCTCCAGTCCTTTCCAAATTAGGTAGTAATTTACAAAATCATTGTTTCTGCGAGCAGTGTCATATTCCATTGTGTGAATGATCATAATTTCTCAATCGTGGTTGGATATTTTTCCTCTTTCCCTTTTCTTGCCATGGTGAATAATGCTGCTATGAACATTGATGTACAAGTTTCAAATTGAAGCTCAGTGCTTATTTTCTCGGGATAAAGTCCAAATAGTGGGATAGCTGAGTCATATGGAATTTCTATTTTTGGCTCTCAGAGGAAACACCAAACTGCCTTCCATAGTGGTTGTGTCATTTTACAATCCCACCAACTGTGTATAATATTTCCTATATCTCCACATCCTTATTAAGTTTCCTAGGATTCCCATTCTTCTCAATGTTAGCCACAATTTGTTATGATCCACACAGTCAAATGCCTTTGTATAAAGACCTCTTCTAAACACAACGTGAATTTCTAGTAGTGCTCTGTCAATGTATCATTCTAGCAGATTTTGGATGACCTTCAGCCATATTTTGTTTGCATGTGGTAATTATCTTAGGCTATAATTTCCACATTCTGTTGTACCACCTTTCTTAGGAATGATAACAAACATGGATCTCTTTCAGTCAGTTCACCAAACAGCTGTCCTCCAAATTTCCTGATATAGATTGGTAAGCACGTCCAGGGCTGCATTGCATCTGCCAGTGGAAACAAATCATTTGGTATTTTATTGATTTTTGTTGCCTTAGTTTTTGCCAGTGCCTTAAGTGCAGCTCAAACTTCGTAATATGATTCTTGCAGACTTGTTTTAATTGTCTTTAGATTAAATTTGAACTTACTTATGAGTAGTCAATGGTTTGTTCCACAGTGCTCGCTGATAATAAGCTTCTGTAATTATTCTTTCAATAAATATAGTCCATATGATTCCTGTACAGTCCATCAGGTGAGGTCATGTGTAAAATCACCTGTTGTGTTTTTTTAAAAATTTGCATGAATAAAATCACTGAATGTACAAAATCCAATCGTTCAACTTCCAAACTAATCTGTCTCAAAGACAGGATTTTCTGCCTACTATTCCTTCCTCATTGTTTCCAACTTTCGAATTCCAGATACCATCTATTATTAATGTATCTTGACTGCAGTTTGGTCAATTTTAAACTTAAAAAGTTGTTAGAAATCTTTCATTTCCACCACTTTGGCTTTCATTTGTTGGTGCATATATTTGAATAAAAGATATTACTGTTTCCACCAACAGTGTATAAGGGCTCCAATCTCTCCACACCCTCACCAGCATTTGTTGTTTGCTGCTCTGCTAAATGTTGCTATTGTCACTGGGGTGATACGATACCTCATAGTTGTTTTTATTTGTATCTTCCTGAGAGCAAGGGAGTCTGAACATTTCTTCATGTGGTTGCTTACCATCTGAATGTCTGCTTTGGTGAAGTATCTATTCATAAACTGTACCTATTTTGAATTGAGTTTTTTGCATTTTCACTGTTGAGGTACTATGGAAGGCAAAAAAAAAGTTAGAAATAGAAATACCATTTGACCCAGCAATTCCACTACTAGAAATAAACCCTTTAGAAACCAGATCAGCTCTTTGATTTCTTGGTTTCTTCCTTTAGCTTTGGCTTGTCAGCGCCCTAATGCAATAATCAAAGTCTCATCTGACTTCCATCTTGGTCTTTTCTTCTTCAGTCTTTTTAATGATCTTTTGCATTCTTCATGGACAATTTTCTTGATATCCTCCCAGAGCTCATTTGGTATGTGCTCACTGGTATGTGCTCAAGACCTAAAACCTGTTCCTGGGATGGGTTTGAAATTTGAGTGGGACAGACTTAAGGTCAAATTTTTGTTCCCATGGACTTAATTTAATTTTCCTCAACTTCAGCTTGAACTTGCTTATGAGTAGTTGGTGGTCTGTCCCATAATCAGCACCCTGCCTGGTTTTCACTGCTGATATTGAGCTTCTCCACCGAGTCTTCCACAAATGTAATCTATTTGATTCCTATGCATACCATCAGGTGAGATCCATGTGTATAGCCTGCGTTTATGTTTCTTATAAAAGGTATTTGTAATGAATAAATCACTGAATGTGCAGAACTCTATCATTCTATCTCCAGCCTCATTTCTCTCACCGAGCCCATGTTTTCCAGCTACTGATCCTTCTTCTCTGTTCCCAACCTTTGTGTTCCAGTCACACATTATTATCAATGCATCTTGACTGCATGTTTGATCAATTTCTGACTGCAAAAGTTGATAGAAATCTTCTATTTCCTCTTCTTTGACTCTAGTTGTTGGTACATATATTTGAATGATAGTGGTATTCACTGGACTTCCTTGTATGCGTATGAATATTATCCTGTCGCTCACCACATTGTATTTAAGTATAGATCTAGAAATGACTTCTTTTAATTATGAAACCAACTCCATTTTTTATCACTTTTTCATCCCTGGAGTAGTAAATTATATGACCATCTGATTCAAAATGTCCCTTGCCAAGCCATCTCATTTTGCCAATACCTAGTATGTCAATATTTATGCATTCCATTTCTTTCCTAACAATGTCCAATATTCCTTCATTCATGCTTCTCATATACCATGTTCCAATCACTAGTCTCCTTACAGCTATTCCTCTTTCTCTGTGTTTCCATTTCTAAGATCTCTTTTTCATATGCCATTTCTGTTAGTCCAAATAATAGTCTATTGTACATAGTGTTTTTGAAGGCCCGCCATTTCGGAAGTGGATGGCCGCTCCTTCTTCCTAGTCTGTCTCAATCTTTAAATATATATAACAGTATCTGACAGACAAGCATTCCACAGTAAACAGCAGATGAAAGACATCAAAGAGCTGAACAGATAATTTCAAAAGGCAGATGGGGAAGAAAAAGCAAGATACTATAATGAAATGTGCAGAGAGCTGGAGTCAGAAAATCAAAAGGCCTGAACTCTCTTCAGCGATTCTTAAGCTGAGGGAGCTGAAAAACAAATTCAAGCCACCAGTGGCAATACTTAAGGATTCTTTGGATATTAAGGATATTTTTAAATGATACAGGAAGTATCAAGAGAAGATGGAAGGAGTACACAGAGTCACTGTATCAGAAGAAATCAGCTGACACAGAAGAATTTCATGAAATAACATATGAGCAAGAGGCTATGGTGATGAAGGAGGAAGTTCAAATTGCTTTGAAGGAATTGGAAAAAACAAGGCTCCAGGAGTTTATGGCATACCAATTGACATAATCAACAAACAGATATTGCCCTGAATGTGCTCACTAAGTTGTACCAAGAAATCTGGAGAAGAGCCAGCTAGTCAACTGACAGGAAAAGATGGCTATTTGTTCCCATTCCAAAGAAAGGTAATCCAACAGAGTGTGGAAATTATCGAACAACATCATTAATATCACATGCAAGCAAGATTCTGCTGAAAATTATCCAAAAATATTTGGAGCAATATGTCAACAGAGAACTGCCAGGTGTGCAGGCTGTATTTAGAAGAGGTCATGGTACTAGGGATATTATAGCTAATGTTAGATGGATTTTGGCGAAAAGCAAAGAGTGCTAGAAGAATGTCTATCTGTGCTTCATTGACTATGAAAAGGTTTTTGACTGGGTGAATCACAACAAGCTGTGGCTGACTCTGAGAAGAATGTGAATCCCAGAACATTTGATTATGCAAATGCAAAAGCTATACTTGGACCAAGAGGCAGTTGTCAGAACAGAGCAAGGAGATACTACATGGTTCAAAATCAAGAAGGGGGTGTGTCAGGGATGTACTCTGTCTCCATACCTTTCAATCTGTATGCAGAACAGATCATCTGAGACACTGGCTGTACGAGGAGGAATGTGGCATCAGGATTGGTGGAAGAGTCACCAACAACCTGAATCATGCACATGACACAATGCTGCTTGCTGAAACTGAGGAGGACCTGAAGCGCTTGCTGCAGAAGGTCAAGGACTGCAGCCTCCTATACGGATTGAAAGTCAACATCAAGAAAACAATGATTATCACCACTGGGCCAACTGACAGCATCAGGATGGATGGTGAAGAGATTGAGATAGGTAACAGTTTTAGGTTGCTTGGCTTCACAGTCAACACTCTTGGTAACACACCCAGGAAATCAAAAGATGAACTGCATTGGGAAAGTCGCCTGTGAGGGACCTCTCAAGAGTACTGAAGAGCAATGACATCAGGCTGGAGACTAAAATGTGCATGATCCAGGCTAGTCTTCGCAATTACGTGCTATGGATCAGAAAGTTGGTCAGTGAATAGGGATGATAGAAAGAGAATTGATGTCTTTGAGTTGTGGTGCTGGAGAAGAGTGTTGAATATACCATGGACTGCTAGGAGAACAAACAGGTTTGTCCTGGAGAAGGTGAAGCCAGTATGCTCCTTGGAGTCAAGAATTTTGAAGTTTCATCTGACATACTTTAGGCATGTTGCAAGGAGGGACTGGTCCTTGGAGAGGGACATCATGTTTGGCAGGGTAGATGTGTGGTGCAGGAGAGGAAGACCTTCAATGAGATGGATTGATTCTGTGACGCAATGATGGGAATGAATGCATTTGAGATGGCCCGGTTGGCACAGGTTAGAGCAGCATTTAGGGCTTTTGTAGATAGGTTCGCTATGAGTGGCAAGTGACTTGATGGCACATAACAACAACAACAACAGCAACAGCAACAAATAGATATCCACAAACCCACATTATTATTATTGCTGTGCTATTTACAGTAGTAAAGAGATGGAAGCAACCCAAGTGCCAATAAATAAATAGATGTAACAATATATTTACACAATGGAATACTACACAGCACTGAAAAAGAAGGGACTAATAAAATATTACACAACATTAGTAGCCCTGAGGATATTCTATTGAGTTAAGTATCTGAGTCACAAAAGGACAAATACTACCTGACACTAGTACTGTAAAACATGACAGACATGGGGGTTGTGAAGAATCTAAGAAGAGAGGGTATAAATAATGAATATTGCATTGGAACAGATGAAGGGCTATGGCCATGCCACCCTGAATGTGCCCAATCTCGTTGTTTAAAAGAAATCTATGATTAGGCATTATACGTATGAGAAGATCCCAGAAAAAAAGTAGTTTATTGCGAAAAGGACTAGTAGGAGAGGAGGTAGAGAGTAACTGTGCAACAGTCAATGATTTCTTTTTTAAATAAAGAGAACTGGGGAAGAAAGAATGGAAGGAGAGGGGGTAAAATGCCACCAATGAATGAATGAAAATCTAACTTTTCTGTTAACTTTTGTTAAAGTCACAATTAAAATTAAAAAATTTTATTAAAAAGTTATTTTATGCTTAGAATGTAATCCAAGAAAATGAGAACTGAGGCACAAATAGAGATTTGTAAACCAGTGTTCATAGCAGCATTATTCACCATCTCTAGAACATGGAAACAACCCAAACGCCCAACCACAATAAAATGGATTGAGAAATTATGGTACATTCACACAATGAAATACTATGCAGCACACAGAAGCAGTGACTTTGTAAATTACTACCTAACTTGGAAAGGATTGGGGCTCATTATGCTAAGTGAACAAAGTCAGTCCCATAAGGACAAATATCGTTTTAGACTACTACTGTTGAATGAGTATGATGACTATGACGACCACGGGGGGTGCCGGGAGCAGAGGGCTTAGAATTGGAGGAGCATTACTCATAGGGTAGATGGGTGAAGGGAAGTCAGTGAAGAAATAGAAATGATTTTGTGTGAAAACAAGGTATACGAACTTTGTAAATAAACCAGTAAAAAATAAATTCATATTAATAAATTTTACTTAAATGAGTACGGATAGTACTATTTCTCACCTCGATGTAGTTTAGAATGTTTTTGTTGTTATGTGCCATCGAGTCACTTGCGACTCATAGTGGCCCTATGTACAACGTCCCTAAACTCTGCTCTGTCTTGTGCCTATCCCGCTTTCTCCAATACACCCATCCCCATTACCCCAGCTACTGAATCAATCCATCTCATAGTGGGCCTTCCCTTCTGTGCTGTCCCTCCACCCTACCAAGCATGATGAGCCTTAGAATACTTGCCTCCAAGGAGCAGCCCGGTTTGACCCTTTCCAGGATGAATCTGTTTTCCTAGCAGTCCATGGTACCCTCAATACTCTTCTCCAGCACCACAGCTCAAAGGCATCAATTCTCCTTCTATCCTCCTTAGTCATTGTCCAACTCTCTGATGCCTAACAGGTGATAGCAAAGACCATGGCCTGTATCAGTTTAGGATGTTGTTGTTGTTGTTATGTGCCGCCGAGTTGTTTGCGACTCATAGCGACCCTATGCACAACAGCCCTAAACTCTGCTCTGTCTTGTGCCAATCGCACTATCTGACACTCCCATCCCGATAACCCCAGTCACTGAATCAATCCACCTAATAGAGGGCCTACCCCTCCTGTGCCGTCCCTCCACCCTCCCCCACATGATGTCCTTCTCCAAGGACCGGTCCCTCCTTACAACATGTCCAAATATGTCAGACGGAGCCTCAGAATCCTTGCCTCCAAGGAGGCACCCGGTTTAACCCTTTCCAGGATGAATCTGTTTGTTTTCCTAGCAGTCCATGGTACTCTCAATACTTTTCTCCAGCACCACAGCTCAAAGGCATCAATTCTCCTTCTATCCTCCTTGGTCATTGTCCAACTCTCTGACGCATAACAAGTGACTGCGAAGACCATGGCCTGTATCAGACGCACCTTAATCTCTAGAGAGACACCATTGCTCTTCAGTACTTTGGAGAGATCTCTACCAGCACACTTTCCCATGGCAATGCGCCTTTTAATTTCCTGGCTGCTGGTGCCAAGAGTGTTGACTGTGGAGCCAAGCAGACTAAAGCTGTGTACAATCTCAATCTCTTCACCATCTATCCTGGTGCTGCCAATTGGTCCAGTGGTGAGGATCTTTGTCTTCTTGACAGTGAGCCTCAATCCATATTGGAGGCTCATTGGAATGAATAGAATGAAATGCCTAGAATATTTCAAGATCTATCCTAAACTGTGTGTGTGCAACAGGTTAGGATAGATCTTGAGAAATATTCTTTTTGAGTATGGATGTAATCCTTACTTTTCCAATTCTAGCATAATAGATCATATGATGTTCTTATTCAAAGAGGTTCACTACAGTCCGTCTCAGTTCACTAATGGCTAGAATGCATTCCATTTCATTTTTATCAACTTCCAGTTTTCCTGTAGTTATATTTCATACATTACATGTTCCAATTATTAAAGGATCTTTGCATTAGTATTGCCTCATTTTGATTGATTTAAAATCTGGGCTCTACCTTTGATAATGTATTATTCAGTTATTCATAGGTTTTTCTGAGAGGCTTGTTATTTCAGATATTAATGACTAAACCTGCTTCCTAGTCTATCTTAATATGTCATTATTTGGAAGTTCTGCTGAAATCTGTCCAGCATGATTCACCTTCTGTCACCTGAAGCACCAGTAGTGTAACTTCCAGAATCATAACAAACTACAAGTACCCTAGTACAGCAAACTGACTAACAAGTGCTGTGCTAATAGAGGCAAACAATAAACAAGCAAGCATAACACACCTAAATGATAAATTAACTGTTACTGTGTGATATTGAGTCGGAACTGACTCATAGTTGACCACTCCAGCAGATTTTCAGGAGCAGTTATTTTACATGGGATGAGATTGCCCATCTTTCTCCCACAGAGCAGCTGATGTCTTTGAACTGCATGCTTTTGGGATTGCAGTTCAATTTCTTACCAATAGACCACCAAAGGCCCCTTAGAAAGCAATTAGCAACATGCAAATCATTCCTCTAATATATAGAGAAGGTACCTCTGATAGCAAACTAAAGATAATCAGGCAAGGAAACCATGTAGGGCAGCCTTTTTTGCCCTTTCTTGTGAGGCAGGATAGAGCCCCACATGGAATGTTATGGCATGGGTGGTGGCTCAGCTGGATCTTAGGGGCAGGTGCTCAGACTTGGAAAAGGTAGGGACTTAACTTTCTTCCTTGTTATTGGTTATCTTGAAAAGATCCAAGATAGAGAGTGGGGACTTCATCATCTACCTCATAACAAAATGTCTGCCCTGATACCCATCTCTGACATCTATCTAGGTCAAAAGAATGGTAGAAAAACAGGAGTTAATCTTCTTCACTTTCAAGTCCCCAAAGGTGTCCAACAGAGCCATCTGTTTTCCCATCTCAGAAATCTACAGCTGAAAGCGTTTCAGATACATTAGAATTTTCCTTTCCCATTAACATTTTCTTTCCTTGTCCATTTAACATTTTTAAAAAGGAGAAATTACTTTTGGAACCTTTACAGATGTTCAAATTACTCTCAACATTCTAATTTCACTGGGTATTCTAATTGCCAAAACAGTAACTCTAGAGTAAAAGTAATTTTTAAAAATTTATCTCACTGTAACTACAGCACTATTAAACTTGCCTTTTCAATTATGGTATAAAATAATAACATTTTGACTGAATAAAATTATAACTACATTTAAAATGAAAAATGATGTACCATTACTTTCCACTGTTAAATTATTACCAATATGTCAATCCAACTTTTCAATGCAAACTTTGTTCTCATTCAGGCCTGAGTTGGAGCAATGGTTATTCTTTGACTACAGGATGACCATTAGTGAGAGGTGATTTATTAAATCTGTAAATTATTATTTTCATTACTGAGTACCACCAAGTCAGAACACCCCATAGCTGACTCTCCAGCAGGTTTTAAGAGGCATTTAATCTCTAAGGAGGACACTGCCCATCCTTCTTCTAAAGAGCAGCTGGTGCATTCAAACTGTGCATTTGATATTGTAGCACAGGATTTTACCACTACTAGACCACCAGAGCTTCTCACATGTATCTAATAATATAACATGCTAAATATTAAAAAGATAAATGAAAAAAATAAATTGAATCACTACACTGCATATCTTTAGATAGCATCAAGCCGTATTAGTATGGTCTATATGAATATCTCCTCCAAACCTCATATAGTGGGCATTGTGTTGACTTTGGCTAGGTAATAGTATCTATTTTAGAAAATAAAATAATGCCACCACTTTTATTAAATACTTGAAGTTCCCATATCTTTTGAAGTTCCCTTTTTTAAAAAACTAAAATTACAGTGGAAAATGTCCACTTTTTTATTTTTAAAAACAATGTTAATTTTGAGTTTATATTTTTCACTTGTGAGACCTTATAATCTCTTTTTTCCCAAAGTCTACATTCTAGTTGTAATTCTTCCAAAACACTTGTTCTTTAGTTGCTAGTTCTCTAATAAAGAAAGACTCTGTAATAATAATAGTAGATTACAGGGCTGTTGAGATCACCAACTCATAGCTTAGTGCCACATTTTTCTCTGTTCATACTTAATCCTAAATATAACACTCCCAGCTTTCATTGTCTTTTTACTGGGACCACACAACTTTATGACTTATTGGATCTGATAAATTCTTAGGTTGCTAACTAGTTTTAGCTTCATACTCAGTTGCTTTGTCTAGTCAGATATTGACAGAACTGCTTTCCTAAAGGTTTATATAACTATGAAAGGATCCTTGATGGTAGAGAGGATAACTATATTGAGCTCCTAACCTAAAGATAAGCATTTGGAAACCATCAGACACTTCATAAGAAATTGATGAGCCTTTTCCTCCTATAAAGATTTATAGCCTCAGAAACCCAATGGAACATTGTCAGAAATGACATGTTAGCCAGGGAGAGAAATTCAAGATTGAATGAATGGAAATCCAAAGTTTCTGTAAACTTTCATTAAAAGAAATGACATGTTAGCAAGGAGAATATTTCTTAGATGTAGATGGCACAACTACAATTAGTCTGTGTTACAATTATCTCATTATGACACTTCATTGGCTACATGTGATACTTTGGGTTGCCCCCTCCTTCCTTATATGAGGCCTACTATCCCAAAGGGTCTCCTGGGAAATGCACATCAATTTGCAGGGACACTTTCACTGAAAGAAGAAATTACTTTGTGATTCTTTAATTTCTAAGCCTCATTCCGAACTATGTAACTTGGTAGGTGGGTTAAGGTAGACTTTCCAAGTGAGAAAGAGGTTAGCTTCAGAACAAAGCCTACTAGCTATTGTTTTTTCCTTCTGTGCGGTTGTTGTTGTTGTTATGTGCCGTTGAATCATTTCAGACTCATAGCGGCCCTATGTACAACAGCCCTAAACCCAGCTCTATCCTGTGCCAATCGCATTGCCTCTGAAACACCCATCCCGATTACCCCAGTCACTGAATCAATCCACCTTATAGAGGGTCTTCCCCTCCTGCGCTGTCCCTCTACTCTACCCAGCATGATGTCCCTCTCCAAAGACCTGTCTCTCCTTGCAACATGTCCAAAGTATGTCAGACGAAGCCCCAGAATCTTTGCCTCCAAGGAGTATCCTGGTTTAACCCTCTCTAGGATGTGCGGTACAAGATAAAATATTTAATAATTTGTATTTTTCTTGGGGAAAAAAGTACTTCGTATCATGAATCACTGGGTTATTACAAACACCATTGAAATTTTCAGTTTGAAATCTTCAAAACTGCAAAACATTATAATCTACAAGAATTCAAATGTACTTCTGTGTCAAATCCTACTGATAAAATTGTATTCACATTTAAACCAGTATGATAATCTGTGAAGTAGACTGACAATCTGAATCTCCTTAAACTATATTATAAATGATGGTCATTACTTTTATGTAAGTTTGTTGTGCTGTAATGGCTTGTGTGTTGTTTTAAACCTGGGAGCTTTGATACTTATATTTCAAATGTCAAAAGTGGTAAGATTTCAATGGAGCTTTTACAGTAACATGTACCAGAAAGAAAAATTAGTAAATTAATTCTGAAAAAAAGTATTGATTACTGAAAAAATGTATGACTTACGGTGTATCAGTATTTCATATAGAATAAGAAGATGAGCTCCTCAGGTTGGAAGGCGTACTAAACACAAATGAAAAAAGGCACTTTGTTTAAATGACAGTTTGCATAAAAACAAGGAAGCAGTAAAATATTCAGAACACTTGTTTACTAACATGGAATGACTCAAAATGAAAAGTGACAGTTGTAAACTTCTATTGTTTGGCACAAAGAATATACAAAATAAAACTCTAGAAAAACTGGAAATTATCAAAAATGGAAAAGAATAATAAAGATCAATATCATAAATATTAGCTGAGATGAGCTGTTAGTGACTGCTTAGATTTGGATAATCACATATCTTACTACACAAGGCATGGCAATTTAAAAGAGGTTGGAATTACAATTACTGTCCACCCTTATCAAATTTGACATATCAGTGTCACAGTGTTTAGCATCACAGCAATCTCAAATTATCCCTGTGCAGCAAATGGACAGGCCAGTACCATACACTTAGAAGAATGTTTGATCAAAACAATTAAAACCAGGCCTCAAGGCCGTAGATTAAAATAATCCACCTTGGGCTTGGTAGCCTAACTTTCTATCTACTAGGCCAATAGAGCTTCATTTTTATTGTTAGGTGGACAGTGTTTGGTGGAGTTCCCCTATAAAAACAAGTTTGGAAGCAAGAGTGGCATCCACTTCCAAAATAGCTTGCCTCCTGAAAATCTATGAACGTGGAGTAAAGATGAAAGTTGTACAAGTGTCCAGGTCTTTCATTCATATGGTCACTATGAGTTGTCTACAACTTGATGACACCTAACAACAACAACAAAACAATAGTAGTTTTAAAATATAGCTTTGGTGGTAAAAACAATGCCAAAAACCACATAGTAGAATTTTGTATAATCTTCAGTTCAAATACTCTTAAAAACAATATAAATGTTGACTATATAAATGGACTTTACTTGGATGTAATAAAAAGAAATCAAATTGACTCTCTGTAGAAAGAGCTTTATGGAGAATCTCAACATAAACAGTCAGAAGAAGGCCAGGCAAAAATTTTGAAACAGATCATGTGTTTCTCGTAAACAAATTCAAGTTTAGGCTGAAGAAAATGAAAACAAGTCCATGGGAGTCCAAGTGTGACATTGACTTACATATTTAGAAAACATCTAAAGATTAAATAAGATGTATTTAACAATAATGACCAGAAGAGTTCGGAAATGAACTCAAGGATACCATACAGGAAGAAACAAAGAGAATATAAATAAGACAGGAAAGAAAGAAATTAAAAAAAATGTATGTTAGAAGACAATAGGTCCACCTCTTCTAAACCAGCCTGCACATGTGGCAGTTCTCTGTTGATGTGTTGGGTAATTTTCAGCAGAATCTTACTTGCATGTGATATTAGTGGTATTTTTCTATAATATCCGCACTGTATTGGATCACTTTTCTTTGGAGTGGGAACAAATATGGATCTCTTCCAGTCAGTTGGCCAGGTGGTTGTCTTCCAGATGATTTCTCTGCATTCAGGATAGTGTCTGTTTTGAAATATGTCAGTTGGTTTTCCATCGACGCCTGGGGCCTTGTTTTTTGCCAGTTCTTTCAGAGCAGCTTGAACTTCTTTAATCACCACAGACTCTTGCTCACACATTGTTTCATACATTTCTTCTGCGTCAGCCAATTATTTTTGGTACAGTGCCTCTGTATACTCCTTCCATCTTATTTTAATAATTCCTGGATCACTTAATATTCTGACCAAAGCACATTTAAGTAGTGCAACTCATGATTTGAATTTGTTCTTCAGGGCCTTCAGCTTAAGAAATGTCAACCGAGTTCAGCCCTTTTGATTTTCTGATTCCAGCTATTTGTACATTTCATTATAATATTTTACTTTGTCTTCCTGCTCTGCCCTTTGAAATCTGTTCAGCTCCTTAATGTCTTGATTTCTTCCCTTTGTTTTCGGCTTCTTGGCTCTAGTGCAATATTCATTTTCATCTAACATTGATCTTGGTCTTCTTCCTCTGTCTTTATAATGACCTTTTGCCTTCTTCATGAATAATATTCTTGATATCCTCCCACAATTCATCTTGTCTTCACTCATTAGTGTTCAAGGACTCAAATCTGTTCCTGAGATGGTTTTGAAATTCAAATGGGATAGACTCAAGGTCAAATTTTGGTTCCTGTGGATATAATTTATCCTTCTTTAGCTTCAGCTTAAACTTCCATGTGAGTAGTTGGTGATGTGTTTCACAATCAGCACCTGGCCTAGTTTTCACAGCTGATATAGAGCTTCTCTAGGGATTCTGCCACATGTACAGACTGGGTTTAGAAGGGGTCTTGTTATCTGGGATATTGTAGCTAATATCAGATGGATTTTGGCTGACAGCAGAGAGTACCAGAGGACTGTCTATTATTTGTGTTCAATTGACTATGCAAAGGCACTCAGCTGTGAGAATCACAACAAACTGTGACTAACTCTGAGAAGAATGGGAATCTCAGAACACTTGACTCTGTTTATGCAAAATCTACACTTGCACCATGAGGTAGTCCTCAAAACAGAATAAGGAAACCCTGCATGATTCAAAATCAGGAAGGGTGTACACCAGAGATGTATCCTATATCCATACCTTTTTAATCTATATGCCTAACAGATCATCCTGGAGGCTGGACTCTATGAGGAAGAATGTGGTATCAAGATTTGCCAATGCCTAGGTAGGTCAATATTTCATCCTTAATAATCTCCAATTTCTCTACATTCATAGTTCATTCCACATTCCAATCTCTAAGGTCTCCTTGTAATTGTTCTTCTTTTTTGGTAATTCCCAAAATGAAGATTCACCCTTTGGTGCCATATCTGCTAGTCTAATCTAAGTGTACTTTACTGTACTTAGGGTTGTTGAAGACCTATTATTTCGGAAGTAGATAGCCTCTCCTTCTCCCCAGTCTGTCTTAATTTCAGTGCTCAGTTCTAGAGTAATATCTGACAAAAAGCATTATTTCTAAAAGAGCTGATGAGGGTATGTGGGTGTAGATTAAGTGTTGGTTCCTGGGGCCCATCCACTTGGCATATGTGTTTTATTTTCACTCTCACCACCCTCTGCCAGCATCTAGTTCAATTTCCTCTCCTTCCCCCCCCCCCCAGTATCTCCCATCCTCTTACCTCAGACAACTCTGATTTGATGCATCAGGCCTCCCACCACTTCTGCCCTCCCATTACTTACCACTTCCCTGTGATACTGTTGTTCCTGGGCAGGGACAGTGTGATGATGTTCATGCACTAGTATCCATCTGTGTACTGTTGCTCCCACTAGTAGAGTGGGTACGGCAGGAAGCATGGGTTTGACAAGCAACATGAGTCTGGAGAGGAGAATGGTTTATGTTTTCAAAATACTTGATTTACTGCATTATAAATAAAAGAAGAAAAGATACCCAACAAAAACATGGTACATGGCTATGATCATTATGATTGTTAGTAACAAAATAAAAGATTTATTTAATCCTCACATTCCCTCATCTTTTCCACATTCAATATCCAGCCTTATATATAACATTCTCTCTCTGACCCTGGGTACATAGGTCTTTGTCAGGACTCATAATTTAAAAGGATTCAGTTTTTCATATTGCCAAATCAGACAACAGTGGCTAGTATTGTGAACCCAAAGGACACACTGTGCTTTTTTTTTTTTTTT
>NW_006399768.1:8284004-8294146 GCF_000299155.1 Elephantulus edwardii | reverse complement strand
TATTGTAAACAAAGCCGCGATAAACATGGGTATACATATATCTACTTGGATGTCATTTATGGTCTCTTTAGGGTATATTCCCAGTAGTGGAATTGCTGCACTGTGCTTTTGATCTTCTCACTCCTGCTGGTCTCTTACATTTGATAGTTTATTGGAATGACTTAGAGAACTCATAGAAAATATGTAATATTTACAACTACAATGTATTGTCCACCACAAAGGATACAAAGAAATGGAAAGGTTGAAGTTTGAGATAGTTTCACATTCAAAACTTTCATATCTCAAAAATATGTATTCATTTATCCAAGAACAAATGACTTTGTAAAAAAAAAACCCAAACCAAAAAACAATCAAAAATCAACTCTCTCAACCTCATTGTTGTTGTTGTTATATACCATTGGATCAAGACTGACTTATAGCTTTAGGGGTTATAAATAGCAAAGTCATTGATTGTCCGTCTTTCTCCCACAAAAAGCAGCTGGTGTATTCAAACTGCCTGCTTTTGCTTGGCAGCACCAACTCCTTACCACTAGATGACCACTAGAAGCTCTTCAGAGAGCTTCCTCTCTGAACCTTAGGTTTTGAAATTTTATTGATAAGTCTTGTATTATCTTTTCTAAGGCCAGGGAATTTAGGCTTCTTAGGTCATGTTTTCTGGTCGAGTTAACTTCAGTCACTAGCAAAAAATCTCAAACGGAGCCTTCAAATTCTAAACCGAAGTATTTAAATTATTCCAGAGTTATTTCTTTCCAGTCAATGACAAAGGTCACCTTATTTGACATAAAACCAGTTCCTTTCCACCAGAGTTGAACATCAGATCAGTGACTGAAAAGTGAGGAAGTTCTTGTTTTTTTGTTTCCATTTTATTTACTACTTGGAAATTAAATAATCTGAGATATCTAGAAAATCAAAGAAGCCAGAATTCTGTATATTGGGGAAAGATAAAATAAAGTAGAAAGTAGGTAAAAATAGTAAAGTAACTACCAGAGTATAAAGTTCTGATTGAAGTTTTTAATTATCAAATATAGTTACAACAGTCTGGATGGGTTTTAATTTTCCTGAAACTGCTGATAAGTCTCTAAGGGTACAGTCACTGCAACAAATTTGGTTGCTCAATTTTTATTTTGTTGTTTTTGTTAGGTGCTGTCATGTTGAGTACAACTCATACTGATCCTATGAAAAACAGATCTGAAACCTGTCCTATCTTGTGCCATCTTCACACTTCCTGATACGTTAGAGCCCATTGCAGCAGTTACTGTGTCAAGCTACCTGGTTAACTGTCTTCCTCTCTTTCACCAACCCTTCACCCTTCCAAGCATTATGTCCCTCTCCAAGGAATAACACCTAACAATATGCTCAAAGTATGTGAAGCGAATCCTCATAATTCTTACCTCCAGTGAGCACTGCCGCTGCATCCTCTCCAAGACATATTTGTTCTTCTGGCAGTCCATGGGATATTCAGTTCTCTTCTACAACACCAGCTCAAAGATACCAATTCTTTTTCTGTCATCCGTATACATTGTCCAGCTCTCAGATGCATAGCAAATCCTTAGAAAGATCATGACCTGAATCAGATGCACCTTATTCTTTAAACTGCCATCGTAACTCCTCAATAATTTGGAGAGGTCCCTCACTGCAGACTTTTCCTAATGCAATAAATACCCTAATTTCCTGATGGTTGTTTGCAAATGTGTTAATCATTGATCCAAGTAAGATGAGGTTGACAGTGTCAATTTCAACATCATGATGTTGCCCTAAAGCCAGTGGTAAGAATCCTGTTTTTTTATATTTATATTGAGATACAATATATATTGAAGGATGCATTTCTTGATCTTTTGCAACAAGTGCTTCAACTCAACAAATAAGGTTGTGTCATCTGCATAAAGCCGGTTATTGATGAGACTATCTCCCATCCTAATGCTACATTCCTCTTTATAAAGTCCATATTCTCAAATAATTTGCTCAGCATGCAGATTGAATAGGTATGGAGAGAGAATACGCCCTTTTAACTTTGAGCCATGCAGTGTTCCCCTGCTCTATTCGCGCAACAGCTTCCTGGTCCAGGTATAGGTTTTGCAGAGTATCATTCTTCTTAATTCCAGTCACAACTTGTTATGACTCATACAGTCAAATGCCTTTGCATAATCAATAAAGCACAAATAGACATTCTGCTGGTATTCTCTACTTTCAAGCAGGATCCATCTGACATCAGCAATAATATCCTTGGTGCCATGGCTTCTTTTAAACCCTGCTTGAACTTCTTGTAGTTCCCTATCCATGTACTATTTTAGCCATTTTTGAATGATTGTTACTAGTGTTTTGCTTGCATGTGATGCCAATGATTGTTCAACAGTTTCTGTATTCTGTTGGATCACATTTCTTGGAATGGGAATGAATATAGACATCTTCCAATCTAATGGCCAGACAACTGTTCTCCATATTTCCTAGCATAGACTAGCAAGCATGTCCAAGACTGTATCTGTCCATTGAAATAAGTCAATTGATATCCCGTTGATTCTTGGGACTTTATTTTTTACCAATGCCTTCAATGCAGCTTCCCCTTCTTCTTTCATTATCATTGGCAAAGGAACACTGCATGGTTGAAAACTGGGAAGGGCGTATGCCAGGGATGCATCCTATCTCCATACCTTTTCAACCTATATGCAGAACAGATTATCCGGGAGGCTGGGCTCTATGAGGAGAAATGTGGGGTCAGGATTGGTGGACGATTTATCAACAATCTGCGTTATGTGGATGACACAACCCTGCTTGCTGAAACTGAGGAGGACCTGAAGCGCCTGCTGCAGAGTGTCAAGGACTGCAGCCTACAGTATGGATTGAGGCTCAATGTCAAGAAGACAAAGATTCTCACCACTGGGCCAATTGGCAGCATCAGGATGGATGCTGAAGAGATTGAGACTGTACACACCTTTAGTTTGCTTGGCTCCATATGCAACAGTCTTGGCACCAGCAGCCAGGAAATTAAAAGACGCATTGCCATGGCAAAGTCTGCTGTTAGGGACCTCTCCAAAGTGCTGAAGAGCAATGGTATCTCTTTGGAGACTAAGGTGCGTCTGATACAGGCCATGGTCTTCGCAATCACCTGTTATACATCGGAGAGTTGGACAATGACCAAGGAGGATAGAAAGAGAATTAATGCCTTTGAGCTGTGGTGCTGGAGAAGAGTATTGAGAATACCATTGACTGCTAGGAAAACAGATTTGTCCTGGAAAGGGTTAAACTGGGTGGCTCCTTGGAGGCAAGGATTATGAGGCTCCGTCTAACATACTTTGGACATGTTGTGAGGGGAGACCGGTCCTTAGAGAGGGACATCATACTTGGGAGGGTGGAGGGACAGCGCAGGAAAGGAAGGCCCTCTATGAGGTGGATTGATTCAGTGACTGGGATAATTGGGATGGGAGTGTCAGAGACAGTGTGATTGGCACAGGACAGAGCGGAGTTTAGGGCTGTTGTACATAGGGTCGCTATGAGTCGCAGGCGACTTGACGGCACATAACAACAACAACAGCTGCTCATATGGTACTTCCTAAATTGTTTCACTGTCAATTAGTTCTCTTTAGAACCGTGATCCTATATATTCCCTCCATACCCTTTGCATGTTTTCTGAGTCGTTCAATATATTGCTCATATCATCTTTTAATATGTGACTTGAGGTTTAAATTTGTTTTTCAATTCTCTCATCTTGACAAATGCAGAGTGAGTTCTTCCCTTTCTATTTTCCAGTTACAGCTGTCTGCACATTCCATTATAATAATACATTGTTTTATCATCTCTAACTGCCCTTTGAAATCTTCAAAGATTTGATGTTATCCTTTTGTTTTGTTTTCTCATCACTCTAGAGAAATTATTAGAGTCTCTGTTCATATCAGTTTTAGAGTTTTTCTTTCTCTTCTGTATTTGTGATGACCTTTTACTTTCTTCATGGATGATATGCTTGATATCGTCTCTAAACTCAGCCAGTCTTCAATCATTGGTGTTCAATGCCTCAAACATATTTTTAAGGTGTTATGAGCAGTGTAAGTGTAAGAAAAATATATTTGTTTTGCTGTAACGTGTATTATGAGATATTATATATTGTTAGATATCTTAAATTGTTGTTATTTTCTGTAAAACACACTATAAAATATGTTTGCTGTGTAAAAATACCATAATGAATTTGATGCTTAAGATTAGAAATAAGAATGTTTGTAAAAAATTATACTAGCAGTTTAACATGCTGAAATAAGCCTCTTTGAGCCCCATTGAGCACAGGAGGTGCACACCCTTGATAAGGGAATGTAACTGATAATAACTTGCCTGTAAAGCTACTGTGTGAATCCTAATAAGGGAATGTAACTTGTTACTGCCCATGTTGCTAAGAGAATGTAACTTGTAAATTTAAGTGTAAGAAATATATTGGGAATCTGGTATATGTTAGAAATAAGAAATATGTTAAGAATTTACTATGTTATAGGTTAGAAATAAAATAAGAAATATGTTAAGAATTTACTGTTAGAAATTATGTTAAGAATATTTATGAAACCATATTCTTAGTGGCTCTGGGACCCGACTGACCACAACAGGTGTAGATCCTTGAAATATGATGACTCTTTATTGCCATGTCGTCAAAGAAACACAACTAGTATTGGACATGATTGGTCAAACCCATATTGTTATTCAACATGCCCCAGCATGCCCCACTTGCCTCACCATAATGTAAAGCAGGGAAGCCAGAGTATATAATACTTTGGTTGCACCCAGTAATTCTCTTTCTGCACTTCACAGTGAGCTGAACACTGAAGACCCAAAGGCTCCTTTTAGAGCCAAAGACCTCAAGGCTCTTTTCAGAGCCAAAATCTCTGGCCTACACTTAAGGACATGAGCTACCAAGACAGTGGAGGATTATGCCCACACTGAAGGATCCTGGCTACATCAAATTGCTGAACTAGCTGAGAACCCCCTGGCCACATAGAGCTGCTGAGCGAGCAGAGTCCCCTGACTGCATCAATGACGGTGAGAAGCAAAAGAAGGAGACAAATTGGGATACTGGGGTGAGTGAGTGTTCTCCACTGTTGATGAATCAATATGCTGTAATGAATTTATTAATTGCAATGTAGATAAATTGCAATTAACTATTTGATTCTTTCTATGAATTGATGAATCAATATGTGGTGGTGAATTAATTTCAATGTAGATAAATTGCAATTATTGCTATGAATTAATAAATTGATGAATCAATAAATTATAGTTGGCTTTTGTAATATGAATATGAGTAATTAATTAAAGGTCAAGGATCATGATATTAAGCTTATCTTGAAATTCACATGGAATAGATTCAAGATCTTGTCTTGGTTCCTGTGCAGTATTTGCATTTTCTTCAGCCTCAATTTTTTTTGAGTTTTCGCATGGAGTAATTGATGGTCTGACCCAAGTCCGTTACTGGCCTAGTTTTGACTCCTCATATTGAGCTTCTCCAACAATTTCTTCCACAAATGTGGTCAATCTGATTTTTATGCATTCCCATCAGCTGAGTTCCATGTGTGAAGTTATTGTTTGTGTCTTTTAAAAGTTGTTGTCGGTGGTGTTGTTGTTGTTATGTGTCACCAAGTCACTTGTGACTCATAACAACCCTATGTACAACAGCCCTAAACCCTGCCCTATCCTGAGCCAATCTCACTGTCTGCAAAACAACTACCTCCATTACCCCAGTCACTGAATCCACCAATCTTATAGGAAGTCTTCCTTTCCTCCTCTGTCCTCCATCCTCCCAAGCATGATGTCCCTCTCCAAGGACTGGCCCCTCTTTGCAACATGTTCAAAGTATGTCAGATGAAGCTTTAGAATCCTTGCCTCTACAAAGCATTCTGGCTTCACTCTCTCCAGGGCAAACCTGTTTGTTTTCTTAGCAGCCTGTGGTATATTCAATACTCTTCTCCAACACCAAAGCTCAAAGGCATCAATTCTCCTTCTATTCTCCCTTGTCATTGTCCAGCTCTCTGATGCTTAGCAAGTGATTGCAAAGACCATGGCCTGTATCAGGTACACCTTAGTATCCAGACAGATGACAGACATTGTTGCTCTTCAGTACTTTAGAGAACTCTCTAACCACAGACTTTCCTATCACAATATGCCTTTTGATTTCCTGGCTGCTGGTGCCAAGGGTGTTGACTGTGGAGCCAAACAAGCTAAGCTGTGAACAATCTTAATCTCTTCACCATCTATCATGATGATGCCAATAGGCCCAGTGGTGAGAATCTTTGCTTTCTTGGTATTGAGCTTCAATTCATATTGAAGGCAGCAGTCCCTGATCTTCCACAGCCACAGCAAGTGCCTCAGGTTCTCCTCAGTTTCAGTAAGAAGGGTTGTATCATCTTCATAATGCAGATTGTTGATGAGTCTTCCTTCAGTCTTTATGCCACCTTTCTCTTCATGGAGCCCAGACTCCCAGATAATCTGTTCTGCATAAGATTGAGAAGGTATGGTGATAATATACACACCTAGTGTACACCCTGACTGTGTCTTCTGGTTCCAGTATAGGTTTTACATTAGCACGATCAAGTGTATTTTTAAAAATGGTATTTTCAATAAATAAGTCATTGTAAATGCAAAATTTGGTCATTCTATTTCAAGCCACATTTTTATCATCAAGATCAAATTTTATAACTACTTTTCCTTCTTTGTTGAGCTCTTTTGGTCCAGTAACAAGAAGCTGTCTGTGCTTCAATCCCAAAAACACACAGTGTTGAGACCACCAGATTCTCAGCAGGAGAAGGATGGGCATCTCCTCCTATGCAATTAACTACCTCTGAAAACCTGCCGGAGGGTCAGCTATGGGTCAGTTCTAACTGTACACTACATAACAATAACATTTCTTCTCCACTTTTCCCAACTTTTGCATTCCAGTCATCAATTAGCATTAAAATATCTTAATTGCATATTTGGTCAATTTTGGACTGCAAGATCTGGTAAAACTTTTCAGTTTCTTCCTCTTTGGCTCTAGATGTTGGAGTGTATATTTTAATAATAGCCATATTAATTAGTCTTCCTTGTATGAATATGGAGAATATCCTATTACTCACAACATTGTATTTTAGGATAGAACTTGAAATTGACTTTTGACTAAGAATGCAACATCGTTCTTCCTCTATTTTTCAGTTCTAGCATAGTATACCATATTCATAGTATACCTGATTCAAATTTTCCTTTTAGGTTTTGTTTTCATGTAAGGTTATTGTATGTGTGTGTGTGTGTGTGTGTGTGTGTATTTCATCGTAGATGATTTATCGTTAAATGGACATATTTAGAAATAGCTGCAAGAAAAGTAGAACCATGGATATATTTATAACAAACCACTCAATAGTTATTTTCTGATATTTTCCAAAATTTAAGAAAAAAATATCTTGTGAAGAGTTCTTTTAAAATAAAGAATGAGATAGGTGTATATAATTATAGAATCACATGCGGATTCTAAATTGCAGCTTTTGCAAAACTGGTTTGTCTGTTTGTTTAAAAAGGTTATTTCCAAACCAAACTCACAGATACTCAAATATTTTATGATTGGTACCAAAATATGAATTTTAAAGAAAAATTCAGTTTGGTTTTGCTGCCAATAGTATATGGCCACAATTTAAGAAGTCTTACTTTGCTATGAGTACATCAGAAAAAAATTCTCTTGATACTATGTTATTATTAGGTACCATTGATTTGAGTACAATGCATAGTTACCCTATGAACAATTGATATGACCTGCATCCTATCCTGTGTGATCTTCACACTTTCTGACACAATAGCTCCCATTGCAATAGTCACCATGTCATTCCTCTTTGCTGAAGGTCTTCCTCTCCTTTGCCAACCCTCCAACCTTCCCAAATAGTGTCCCTCTCCAAGGAATAACATATCCTAGCAACGTGTTCAAAGCATGTGAGGTAAAGCCACAAAATTCTTGCCCCCAGAGAACCCTCTGGCTGTACTCTTTCTAGGACATATCTGTTAGTTCTTTTGGCAATCCACTGGATGTTCAGTTCTCTTCCCCAACACCACAACTCAAAGACATCAGTTCTTCTATCATCCTTATTCATTGCCTAGATCTCAGATGCATATCACGTGATCAGAAAGGCCAGGGCCTGAATCAGATGAACCTTAGTTCTCAAACTGACATCATTATTCCTCACTAATTTGGAGAGGTCCATAACTGCAGACTTTCCCAATGCAATATTTCTTCTAATTCCCTTATTGTTGGTGTCAATGATGTTAATTCTGGATCCAAGTAAGATGAAGTTGTTGACAGTTTCAATCTCTTCTTCATCCATCATGCTATGTCCACAGGTTAAAGGGTAAGAATCTTTATTTTCTTGACACTCAGACACAATCCAACAAACTTTTAATTACAAAGGCCTAGCATACTCTGATTGGTTTAAACAAGAGTCTTCCAGCCCACAACTGATTTTCAGTTAAGTCAAAAGGACCAATCAGCTTATACATCATAGTTAAATAAAAATGATCAACAGTTTACACTTACTGTTAATTGATGAAAAATGACTAATCAACTTACACTTGATAGTTAATTGAATCAAAATGACCATGTGAAACCAAAACAATGAAAGAACTTTATGAAAAATCAAGTGAAAAAATATTAAGTTGGTACTGATGAAAGGAAGAAAAGTAGGTAACAGTTAAATAATTTATGCATTTTAATAAAATCCTGAAACAAAGTTAGTGTACTTTGGACAGCTATTTTTGTACCCATTTAACAAAATAAACACTTAAAGTACAGAGAGGTTCTGCAATTTACAGATTTATACCATCAGTAGATAACCTGCACTTCTGGCTAATATATGTCCCTAGTTCTCGTTAAGTCCTCATGTTCTCCTTCCATAAATATTTCTTCTACAACGAGTCTAATAGAATATAGAGTCTGAATTATAAATTAAACATTTAATTTTTCTTACTGATTACGCCTTGAATTACTCTAGTCTCCCTTTGTTTTGCTTTTAAGGCTCTCTTCCTAGACTATCACTACTGTACTTCCAGAAGCTCAAGGCACATTCATGAAAAGACGTGAAAAGAGAGGTAAAATAACCCATATCAGTAGACGTTGGCTGAAAGAACAGACACTAGAAAAATGTTTACCTTTATTTATTGACTACATAATGTTATATGGCTGTTTATATTTTAACAAATATAGTTAACTCATCAAGTATAGGAAATAAATAAAATTTAATTACACACATGTGGAATCATGATGCAGTGTATACACACTTTATATGTAAACAAATGTGAAAAAAGTATAAAAAATGAGTAAGGCTATTATCTACAATGTTGATCCTATCACTTGGAATTGATTTAATAGCAGTTTGGGGTTTGAGAATCTGCACAGATCAAAAGAAAGTTTTTCAAACAGAGCTAAAGGATACTCTTTGTTGTTGTTGTTGTTTGCCATAGAGTCACTTGTGACTCATGGCAATCCTATGTACAACAGCCCTAAACCCTGCTCTGTCTTGTGCCAATCTCACTGTCAGAGACATCCACCTCAATTACATTTCCTCCCATAAGCCATGGCCTTTGCGATCACTTGTTACAAGTCAGAGAGTTGGACAGTGACTAGGGAGGATAGAAGGAGAATTGATGCCTTTCAGCTGTGGTGCTGGAAAAGAGTATTGAATGTACCATGAACTGCTAAGAAGACAAACAGGTTCATCTTGGAGAGGGTTAAATCGGGCGGCTCCTTGGAGGCAAGGATTCTGAGGCTTCGTCTGACATACTTCAGACATGTTGTAAGGAAGGACTGGTCGTTGGAGAAGGACATCATGCTTGGGAGGGTGGAGGCACAGCACAGAAGAGGAAGGCCTTCTATGAGGTGGATTGGTTCAGTGACTGGGGTGATTGGGATGGGTGTGTCAGAGACAGTGTAATTGGCACAGGACATAGCAGAGTTTAGGGCTGTTGTACATAGGGCCGCTATGAGTCGCAAGCTACTAGACGACCCATAACAACACAAAACAACCACATCCTCACTAGTCATTACTGAACTCTCTGACACATAAACAACTGAATGGCTAGAGAAGCTGTGGTATATTCGCACAATGGAATACTATGCTGCATTAAAAAACAAGGAACTCATGCAATATTATTCAAAATGGTTG
>NW_006399768.1:8277253-8282609 GCF_000299155.1 Elephantulus edwardii | reverse complement strand
TGTTCTGGGATTCCCATTTTCTCAAAGTTAGCCACTGTTTGTTATGATCCACACAGTTAAATGCCTTTTCATAAACAATGAAACACAGGTAGACATTACTCTGGTATTCCCTGCTTTCAGCTAAATCCATTTGCTACAATATCCCTAGTATCACGACCCCTTCTAAACCCAGCCTAGGCTTTTGGCAGTTCTCTGCTGATATGGTGTTGCAGTAGTTTTTGGAAAATCTTCAGTAGACTCTTGCTTGCATGTGAAATCAATGATACTGTTCTATAATTTCCACACTCTGTTAGGTTACCCCTTTTTAGAATGGGAACAAATATAGATCTCTTCCAGTCAGTTGACCAAGTATTTTTTTTTCTCCAGATTTCTTGGCACTTCTTGGTGAGCACACCCAGGGCAGCATCTGTTAGCTGAAATATGTCAATTGTATACCATCTATTCCTGGGGCCTTATTTTTTGCTATTTCCTTCAAAGGATACTACTTGTTTTAAATTTGCAAAAGATATCCTTTTATTATACTCACTGTGGGTGTCTAAATTTTATCACTGAGATATCTTTTCTGCTCAATAATCATTGTCAATAATAAAAAATAACTTTTCATTTTGTGCTGAAGTCATTATAATATTAAGGAGAGAATATTAAAATGGGATACAAATCTCACTCTACTAAAGGCTTATGTAATCTCATGGGACCTCAGTGCCAAATGCCATTTTCATTTAGAAAATCATGTTCTCCTGGGACATAGCTTTTAGTGCCTCATGACTGGCCTGAATCACTCATAGTCACCCACAGCCAAGCCATAACCAAAATTCTAGAGGATTCTGGTCCATTGCTCAGAAGTTTCAAAACCAGCCTACTACCTATGGTTACTTGAATTATTTTATTTGTGTGTGTGTGTGTGTGTGTGTGTGTGTATCATCAAATCAGATCTGACTGGTACAAGAGGAGATTGTCCCTCCCTCTCCAGCAGAGTATCTGGTGGATTCAAACTGCATACCTCTGGGATTTCAACGCAGAGTCATTTTCTTAATAGATTTGAGTCTCTGGGAGACATTCTAGTGGATCATAGAACCCAGAGGATATAGAGGAACAAGGAATTCAAAGAGAAATAGGAGCTAGTGATATCAGAAATTACATACTTATACAGTCAGTCAAGCATTTGGAACTATGCTTACCAGACACTTATAAATATTCAGATATTAATGTTGTTATTGTTGTTATGTGTCATGTATAGTCACCTATGACTCTTAGTGACCACATGAATAATAGCTCTGATCCTTTTCCTATTCTGAGCCAGTCTCACTGTCTCCAAAACATCAAACATGATTATCTCAATTATTGTGTCATTCTGCCTCATCCAGGGTCTTCCCTCTTGCTGTCTCTCCACCCTTCCAAGTACAATGTCCTTCAAGGACTGATCCTTCCTGGTCACATGCTCAATTTATGTGTGATGGAGCTTCAAAATTTTCTCCTTCAAGAAGCAACTTGGTTTCACTATATTCCGGGGTGGGGGGGACGACCTGTTCTATTTGCAGTCCATGAGATGTTCAACACTCATTTCTAGCACCACAACTCAAAGGCACTGATTCTCCTTCTGCTATTCTTAGTAATTGTCCAGCTCCCTAATGCATAACAAGTAATTGCAAAGAGCATGACCTAGACCAACCATGCCTTAGTTTCCAGATAGATGTAATTGGTCCCGGTGAGCAGGTTTTCCCAGTGCAATTCATCTTTTGATTTCCTGACTGCTAGTGCCAAGAATGTTGATTGTGGGACCAAACAAGCTGAAATTACTAACAATCTTAATCACTTTTCCATGTATCATGATGCTTCCATTGGTCCAGTGGTAAGAATATTGGTTCTTGATGTTGAGCTTCAGTCTATATTGAAGACTGAAGTCCTTGTGATTCTGGATCAAACACTTCAGGCTATCCTCAGTTTTAGCAAGCAAGGTTGTGTCAGCTACATATTGCAGGTTGTTGGTTCCTCCAATTCTGTTGTCACACTCCTCCTTATAAAACCTAGCTTCCCAAACTATCTCTTCTTCATGTAGATTTAAAATATATGGATACAAGACACATCCCTGACATACTACTTTCCTGAACTTGAACCATGTAGTATTTCCTTACTCTGTTCAAATGATTGTTTTCTGGTCAAAGTATTGTTTCTCATAAGTAGAATCAGGAGGTCTGGGATTCTCATTCTTCTCAAAGTTAGCAACAGTTTGTTGTTATCTTCATATTCAAATCCTTATGCATACTCAATAAAACAGACATTCTTTTGGCATTCTCTCCTCTTAGCTAAGATCTATCTGACATTGGCTATGATGTCCTTAGTGCCATGGTCTCTTCTAACGCACTTGTATTTCTGGTATTTCTCTGTCAGTGCACAGTTCTAATCATTTTTGGATAATAATCTTCAGTAGGACTTCGGTTGCCTGTGGTATTTATGGTGTCGTTATGTCATTGTTATGTGCCTTCAAGTCACCTGCAACTCATAGTGACTCTGTGTACAAAAGCTCTGAAGCCTTCCCTATCCTGAGCCAGGTCACTAACTCAGATAAACCTACCTCCATTGCCCTGGTTTCTGCACCAATCCACCTAATCTAGGGTCTTCTTTTCCTCCACTCTTCCAAGCATGATGTCTTTCTCCAAGAATCAGTCTTTCCTGACCACATGCCCAAAGTATGTGAGAGGGAGCTTCAAAATCCTAGCCTCCAAGACAGATCTGTTTGTTTTCTTGGCAGTCAATGGTATATTCAAAAAATCTTTTCCAGCACAGCAACTCAAAGGCATCAATTCTTATATCTTCCTTGGTCAGTATCCAGCTCTCTGATACCCAGCAAGTAATTGTGAAGACCATGGCTAGATCAAGTGCACCTTAATCTGTAGACTGACATCATTGTTTCTCAGTACTCTGGAATTAGTGATATTGTTTGATAATTTCCACATTCTGTTTGATTACCTTTTTGGGGTATGAGAATAAATCTGGATTTTTTTCCATTCAGTCTGTCTGGCAGCTGTCCTCCAGATTGCCTGGTACAGCCTGGTGAACACCTTCATGGCAGCGTCTATTTGTTAAAATCTGTCAGATGGTATTCCATCAATTGCTTCAGCTTTTTTTTTCTCAATTCTTTCAAATCAGCTTAAACTTCCTCTTTTATCAACATTGCCTACAATCATACATTGCTTCTTGAAATTCTTCTGAGTCATCCAGTTCTTTGTTCAGTGACTTTGTATACTCTTTCCATGCTTCCTGGATCAACCAATATTTTTCCCATAGTATTCTTAATTATTGCAACTTAAGGCTTGAATTTCTTCTTCAGTTCCTCTAGCTTAAGAAATGCTAAGAGATTTGTTTCTTCTGATTTTCTAACTCTTGCTTTTTGCAATTTTCATTATAATATTTTGCTTTGTCTTCCTGAGCTGTCCTTTGAAATTTTCTGTTCAGCTTCTTAACATTCTGATTTCTTCCCCTTGCTTAAGTTTCTTGGCATTCTAGTGCAATATTCAACATTTCTTATGATATCTCATTTTTTTCTCTCTCTGTTTTTGTAATGACCTTTTGTGTTCTTCATGGGAAAATACTCATTTAATCTATAGCATGAACAAACAATCTGAAAAACTGATTTATATGAAGAAGAATATGACATCAAGATTAGAAGAAGTTTCACTAACAGCCTGTGATATGCTGATGATAAAAATTTGTTTGCAGAAAAGTAAGACAACATAAAGCACTTACGGATAACTCAAAAGATGTACTGAAACTATTTCATACCTGAAAATATGAAAAATGTATTATATATGAAAATAAAAAAGTAAAATTCCATTCAACTGATTAGTAAACAATATTATTACAAATAGGGGAAAATGAATTAACTTTATCAAAAGTCAATATTCATTTAAGCAGCAGTTAATAACTCAAATGATATATTATATCAGGAATGCATGCTGTCAAAGACCTTTTAAGCATTTAAAAGCAAAGACATCATTTTGATAGTATGTGTTTGTTTCAAGCCAAAATAATGTTCTTCTTGCTGTTGGGTTTTAACTAGCACAAAATTCACCCTCCAGCTGCTTTCTGAGGCTGTAAATTGCATGAAAGGAGATTGCTATAGAGCTGCTCATATGTTCAAACTACCAGAAAGATAATACCTTTGGGTGAGCAGCACAACTTTCCGAGGGCTGTACAGCCCAAATTCCCTAAAATCTTTTTAGTTACTTCAAACACATAGAAAATTAGGAAAATGTAACAGGAAGACAGAAGTCGTATTGAAACTTATAAATTGTATTGGCAAATAATAATGATTGACTGTAACAACGTGATGAAGTATGGCAGAGATTGTAAGGATGGTACAAGGTTCTATTTGTTATTCATAGTTAAGCGATAAGTTGTAATCAACTTAAAGGCACCTACTAACATTAACACTTCTATGTTATTGTTGTTAGATGCCATCAAGTTGTAGATGACTCATAGCGACCCTATCAACGAAAGGCCTGAGCACTGTTCCTATATAGAGTTTCAGGAGGCAAGCCATTTTGGAAACGGATGCCGCTCCTGATTTCAAGTTTGTTTTAGTCGGGAAGCTCCAGCAAACACTGTCCAACCATGGGTAACCATTGCCACATTTGCCACATCAGTGTCACATCACAGCAACCATGAGTTACTTCTGTACAGCAATGCACAGACCAGTGTTATACCACTAGAAAAATGTTTGACAGGAAAACAATTTGAATCTGGCCTGAGGGACACAGATTAAAGTCACCCACCTTGGACTTGGTAGCATAACTTTCTGTCCACTGGGACAACATAGCTCTCTCTATGTTGTCTACCACTTCTATAGTGTACAGATAAACAATCAATCTTAGAAAAGTTTAGCTAAACTTCTTCTTGAAAGTGGAGATGCCAGCACCAGACAGGCATCAGGAAAGGTTAAGTGCTAGCTAGGACAAGATAATGAAATAACAAACAAATGGAAATCCTAAGTCTCTATAAATGTTCCTTAAAATGATAAAAAGTTTAAAAAAGGTATATTATTTGTTAGAGAGCCCAGCATAAGTAAGGCGATATTCAGTGTGATGGATTTATTCAATAGGATGGAACCAAATTTATCAGCTATTATAAAGACAGTAGCATACTAGGCGACACGAAATTCTGTTGCACATGTCTCAGTGCATAGATGTAACTAGCTAATAATTTCTTTAACTTTCTTTCCTGTTGATGTTGACATCCTCTTCTAACCTCTTGTATAAGCCTGTTTCAACTATCTACATTAAAAGAGCACAATATAAAGCAAAAATTGTTGTTGTTGTTGTTGTTATGTGCCGTCGAGTCGCCTGCGACTCATAGCGAC